>NC_044996.1:48130965-48430965 GCF_008728515.1 Papio anubis | reverse complement strand
CAGGCTGAACTTGAACTCCTGACCTCACGTGATCCACCTGCCTTGGCCTCCCAAAATGCTAGGATTGCAGGCATGAGCCACTGTGCCTGGCCCCCTAAAGATTTTTAAACAGATGTTTAGATGCCCTTTGGGAGAGTACAGTCTCCAGGGGGAAGGAGAAAAGTTGGCCTAAGGGGTGGATGTTGGGTATTCGAAAAAAGGCGTTTAAGGACTAGAAGTTACATGATTAGTTTATGGTTGCATAGCTGCTTTGAGGTTAAACCTCAGAATCAGAAGAAATATTAAAATCAATCTTCCTGATATTCTTGCCATGAGGAATAAGTCATGTGCTCTGAATGGCACAAAGTAACCACAACCACCAAATCAAATGGATTTAGAAAACACCTGTAGGTATAATGACGATATCTCAGAAGTAGACTATGAGTACAGTGGTAAATATTTCAGGTTGGAAACTCCAAGATCCAAATTTGGCTGGCAACAGGTTACTTTAGGGTTCTTAGTAAACAGATGTCTCAGTTGTGCATTCTGGGCTTTCAATCTAGCAACTACTGGCACGGGACATTTACCACCTAGGAAGGTGGGGAGGGCGGGGAAAAAAGCTGGGCTTTAAGTGTTGATATTATGTTGACTGGGTAAGGATGTCCTACAACAAACTACTTTATGAGGGGATAGCCAGGCCACAAAAAGGATCTGATTGTTGAACTTAAGCAACTCTGGCAAGACGGGCTCTCAGCAAAATTTTCAAGTTGATGAGGTTTAATAGTCCCAGGGACAATAAATAGTAGGGGGATCACACAGTGAGTTCAGTATTAGGGGACTGCACAAATTTGAGCCTTTGGTGGTTTGTCCTGGCCTCAGACAACCATCTTGAGGCTTGACTTACACACTTCAAATTCTTTGCCTAGTGTGTTACTAGAATTAAACACATCTGGAGCAGTGGGGTATGGTGATATGCTTTGGCTGTGTCTGTACTCAAATCTCATCTTGAATTTGTAGTTCCCATAATCCCCATGTGTCATGGGAGGGACCAGGTGGAGATAATTGAATCATGGGGGTGACTTCCCCCATCCTGTTCTCACGATAGTGAGTGAGTTCTCACGAGATCTGATGGTTTTATAAGGGGCTTCTCCTTTTGCTGGGCACTCATTCTCTCTCCTGCCACCCTGTGAAGAGGTGTCTTCCTCCATGATTGTAAGTTTCCTGAAGCATCCCCAGCCATGCAGAACTGTGAGTCAATTAAGCCTCTTTTCTTTATTAATTACCCAGTCTTGGGTAGTTCTGCATAGCAGCCGGACAACAGACTACTACATATGGCAATACTGTCTGTTCATTAGGGAGTTAGTGAGCAGGAGAGAAGCAATGACAGCAGTAAGCCTAGCAGCCAGCAGCTAGGGAGAAAGAGTGCCGATAATGGAACCAAGAACGTGGAAGACTTCTGAGAGTTTATATAAGCATCCAGACTGAGGTAGAATAGCCAACAAAGTAACTTTGCAAAAGGCGTATTAGTGGAGGCAGGATGATCATCTATGTAGTGTGATGGGAAAGGTAATATAAAAGCTCTTCTGACCAAAATATAGTTCCTCTTCCCACCTACTAAAATTAGTGTTTGGCCTCTTAGGAGCCATACATTTTCCATAAGTTAAAGTATTATTTTGTGGTTGATAGTTAGCCAATTAGTGAAGATTTCTTTCTATCTGATTAGTTCATTAGCACCAGTTTTCACCAAGCAGAGCTGGAGGTTCTAAAGAAATATAATCGAGTATGAGAAAGGTTTGGGAACCTTTAGGAATTGTCTGTGTTGTATGACCACTCCTTATAGTGCTGCCCAACAAGAATGTAATGAATAAATCTGCAAGCCTCTGAATTCTGGCTGCTCACATGGTAGTGAATATTATTCACATAAGCAAATTTGGTGAAGATCACAGAACTTGGGGGAACCCCACATTTTAACCTAGCGATGTCTTATCCTAAAGCCGTTTGCCTTTTCATCTATACTACATTGTCTCCAGAGGGATGTTGGCGACCTGAAGACAACATTTTCTTATGCCACAATTTAAAAAATAAAAATAAAAGTCCACTCTTGGATACAAAGAACCCTTTATAAGGCTAGATGGCAGCTTGGAAAGCACATAGGACTGTCCTGATCTATCCCAAAGAACATATACAGATTCCAGGCTGTTCTTCACCAGGAGTTATTTTCTAATTCCTATACACTCTTTAGTTTTTACTTCCTGGGGGAAAAAAGCACAACAATGAGCAGAGAAAATGAAAATTCTTAGAATTAATTGCATATGGACTTTCCCCAAAATGACATTAGAAAATGACACCTTTTGTCTTTGAATGAGTGTGTGGGCTTATTTTCCCACCCCCACCACTGTTGTGTGAAAGCGCAACAGCTCAGTTTTCATTTTCCTTTCCTCTCAAAATGCCCAGAGGGACCATATTTTTGTTTAATGACCTTCAGAATGATTCTTTAGAAATCTGAGGCTATCAGAGTTGGAAGCAATGCGAAAATAATTGAGGATTATTATTGTATGACGGCAGTGGCAGCTGGGCTGTTTCTTTTTCTCTGTGTTCAGACTTTCTTCTTCATTTTCCCAGAAACCTTATATCCCAAGGTTTAACTCAGAAGCAAATCTCATATAGGTGATAAACCTTGCCAGACATAGTATGTAATATAATTTCAGACAGACCCTTAACTGTTCTTCAGGAAGACCCTAGGGAGTAAAGCAGCCTTATATCTGCATGCCCTCAATAGTATTAGTTTTATTTACTCTCTGACAATGTGTGTGGGTAGTTGTATAAAATATAAAGCAAGCTTATCTCTTAAATATTATACCTGTGAACTTAAGCACCACTTTGTGTGTCAAAACTCCTGCTAACATGAAAGAAAAAAATGTTACGGAAAAATGGGTACTTGCTGTCTCAGATCACTCACACACACACATGTACACACACATACTTATGCACACAAATACACAAGCACTCACAGCTGGGGATTGAGAGTCAGCACAGATTCTAACTTTACGTGAATGTTTAAGATATGTGTATGGACGGCAGGGGTGAGGAGTGGTAGATGTAGATGTTGTATACACCATAGTGGGAAAGTAAAAAGTGCTCTCAACTATTGTTCACATCATCTACCTCAAAATCAATTTATTTATTGCCTTAACTGACTGACAGAATTTACATGATAAAATACTTTTATTTTTTTTTTTTTGAGACAGAGTCTCATTCTTGTCACCCAGAATACAGTGCAATGGCATGATCTCAGCTCCCTGCAAACTCTGCCTCCTGGATTCAAGAGACTCTTCTGCCTCAGCCTCTCGAGTAGCTGGGATTACAGGCACGTGCCACCATGCCCAGTTAATTTTTGTATTTTTAGTAGAGACAGGGTTTTACCATGTTGGCCAGGCTGGTCTCATACTCCTGACCTCAAGTGATCCGCCTGCCTCAGCCTCCCAAAGTGCTGGGATTAAAGGCGTGAACCACCATGCCTGGCAATAAAATATTTATTACCTTGAATATTCAACACTCCCTAACAGCTATCCCCTACACCTCGACTGATGTTTGTACAGCATTTGGCTACCACTTTGGTAGGACATTTGAGGTGAATGATAGCCAGAATGGGGCAATATCTAATAAGTAGTCTGAAAAAATTCCTGAAAGTCAAAGATAATTGCCTGAATATTCTTACATACTTGGCTATTATATCCTTGTCACTTTCTGGAAAAGTATTAAACATTCCTTTCTAGGGAAGTCCAATCTCGGTCACAAGATTCCCTCACATTCCTATCAGGAGAGTAAGATAATTGGCTTCAAAACCCAAATCTTGTTGTGTGGTTGTGTATCACTGAACTCAGAAAGTAAGTGGATGATATCTCCAGGCTGTTACTATAACAAAGCGTGTCCTCACTTTACCTAGCTATGTTTCTAGAGAAGTCCTTAATTTTTTATATTCTTTCCCTCTCTACCCCCACATGGATTTCTTGATTACAAGAAGGGAGATTCTGGAGTACTAGTATTAGTTTTCATAATAAGGAGTAATTAATGAAACAATTGTAAACTTCATTGCCAATATAAAATCCTATTATGAATGTTTAATAATGCCTAAGACTCCCCTAAAGTATACTGAGTGGCTAAGTGAACCATATCCTCTTAGGACTCTTAGGAAATATCCCTGTCAAATAGAAAGAACCAGGACATTATAATAATACTTAGTGACTGTTAAGGTTCTGCTATACCTCTCTTGTATTTGGGGAGCTTCTATGCTATTCTATTTATTTTTTTCAGAATGTTTCTAAAGACTTCTTGCTCCTTGGGTCAGGCCTTTAAAGTGGTTTATAGTGCAATAGTTGTGATATTAGAATTGGATACAATAGGACACATTTGTGATTTTTCTTGGTCATTGACTTGACTCCTTAGTTACATATTTTGAAAACGAAAGAGAAGAATACAAAAAAGTAAAAGTACTAACTTGCCGGTACTGAGATGTAGTCCATGAACTTTTATTTTTTGCTTACTTGCAAATATTTTATCTGCAGGAATGCAAGCCAAAAATGTGGAGAAGCATAATAATACAGAAAGGAAATGCTCTTCTGATCCAAGAAGTTCAAGAGGAAGATGGAGGAAATTACACGTGTGAACTTAAATATGAAGGAAAACTTGTAAGACGAACAACTGAATTGAAAGTTACAGGTAGGAATTGGTTCTACAAAATTATGGCAAATGAGATTTTAAGTATAATTTGGTTTGGGAAGCAAGAGTTTTTTTCAGAGTCAACTTTCTGTGAATTTAGAATTGCCTGCAAATCAAACAGTTGAGAAACTTGCTATTAATGAGTTGTACTGAGTAAAAGCAACATATGGAATATGAAAACAGAATTTAGAGAACAAGGGCCTAATTGCTGTGTATCTCTTCTCTGTCTTTATGAAAGGTTCTGAACTCTTCAAGGTATCATTATTACTAAACATCTCAGAAAGTATATAGTGGAACCACTCTAGAATGTTGACTTAACCCATTTGTGGAATCTCCTTGTAGGTGAAGGCTGATTTTGGAAAGAGAGTCTGTTAGATTTTTGGAATGAAATCTTCTTAGATTGCATCCAAATTATCATTTATGCAAAATTCTCCATAAGTGAGTGATGTTATTGTGAGCTTCTAATGATTCTTAAAGCAACTCCAAATGAAGAACATGCATATGTGTGTTTTAAATCTGAAGTACAAACAAAATGTAAACTAGTGGAAGAATAAACTTAGAATATTCTTACCTGTTAGAGAATTTTAGGAAGTAATTTTCAGAGACATAAGACAGAATCTAATACCAAAAAGATATCCCTTACAACAAATGTGATGGAACCTAAGAAACTGTATGACAAAAAAATCTACTTACTATTGCTCACGAACAAATCTTGACTAATTTTCCTATTATTATGTGTGTCATGTGTATTATAATCTCACATGTGGAACCTAAAAAAAAGTTGAATGTGTTGCAAAAGAGAGTAGAAAAGTGGATAGGGACAGAGCATGGGGAATAAGGAGTGTAGGTCAAAGGGTACATACAAAGTTGCAGTAATATAGGATGAATAAGTCTAGTGATTTAATGTACGGCATGTAGTTAATAATATTGTATGCTGAGGCTGGCACAGTGGCTCATGCCTGTAATCAATCCCAGCACTTTGGGAGGCCAAGGCAGGTGGATCATCTGAGGTCAGGAGTTTGAGACCAGCCTGGCCAACATGGGGAAACCCTGTCTCTACTGAAAAAAAAAAAAAAAAAAAAAATTAGCCAGGCGTGGTGGCGTGTACCTATAATCCCACCTACTAGGGAGACTGAGACAGGAGAATTGCTTGACACAGGAGGCAGAGTTTGTAGTGAGCTGAGATCATGCCACATCACTCCAGCCTGGGCAACAGAGCAAGACTCTGTCTCAAAAATAAAAAATAATCATATTGCATGTTGAAAATTTGCTAAGAGAGTAGATTTTAGGTGCTCTTAACACAAAAATAAACATATGAGATTGATATGCTGATTTTTTTGACTGTAGTAATCAGTTTACTATGTATATGTATAACAAAAACATCTTGTTGTATACCTTAAATATAAACAATTAAGTATGTGTGTGTATGTTTGTATGTATATGCATACATATTTCTATTGTGGATAATATCCAAGCCATGATAAACTTTGAAATTACCTAGACAATTGCATTATTGATCGCATTAATTGACTTATGATTAATGCACTTGAGCATTACCTGTTTAACCATCTAATGCCAACATCAGCCAGTTGGTTAATTTATAACATACTCTTGCTAATGCTAGCAATACATTTTTTCTTCTATTTTATTTTTGTTTAAAAAGGTTCAAAAAGGTCTGGCTGACCTTTTTGAGATGGTGTTAAAATCAGTCAACTAACTAATACTTGCTGAGTTAAGTTCATTGCTATAACCCATATATTTAATTAGGTTTTTGATCCTTGAGATTAATTGTTTTTGTCTTTTTCAAAATTCTAAATGTTAGCACAGGGAACACAAAATATATATTTTAAATAAACTAATATATAATATACATATATGTTACTTCACTCTCTATACTAATAAATGATAGTTTTACTTCTTAGTTTGATTTTGTAGAGTGCCTTCTATGAAAGTTTAAATAATTATTTTGATTAGAATTGCACGTTCTTTCAAAATAAGCTTTCAAAATAGCTACCCCCCATGAGCTTTCAAAATAACTACCATATTGGGCCAATTCCAAATAGCAAAGTTTTTCTGCTTTTGATTAGTTTCTGATTTCTTCAACATGAACTAGACTTCCCTGCCTCATTCATGGCAGAAAATTCAATCATGGGCAGTTGTACATTATTAATAAGTGACCTGACTATGCACAAAGTGTTGCAGCATCATCACTTTGGCCACAGTCACTAATCCTTATGAGAGGCTTGCAGAGCACTTCCATTTCGGATCATTTGCTGAATCTTGTAACATTATAGTATTTGGCTTGAGTTTTAAGTTGAACCAGAATAAAGTAAACACCAAACCTCCTTTTCACTCACATCAAATGGGTTCTGTTGAAAACACGTTTGCTTCTTTCATTTCATTTTAGATTCTGGAAAAGAGAGCTAGAGGTACTTATTTTGTGTATTTTATAAGATGTTAATTTACTTGTTTTAAACATTTAATATATTTGAATTACAGATCTAAAATTTTATTTGAATACCTTGCAGAGGATCTCAAAATTTAATATGAATCATGTGAAGGGACCCAGAGAGGATAAAGATGAAGATCTCTAAATACAGATACTCAGGTTTCTCCCTTAGATTCTAATTTAGTACATCAGTTAGACTAGGAATTTACCTTTTTGTCCAGGTGATTCTGTTTTACACTTTCCAAGGATCATGTTTTTGAGCGACACTAGAGAGGAGAATGGTGCTAACAAGTCAAAGTCATAGGTTTGATTATTTTGTGAGTATGTTAGTTCACCCATGCACACACACACACACACATGATTTTTATAGGTCCCAATTTGTTTTCTTTAAATTTCTAAGAACTGCCATGAAAATAGAGATCATGTTAACCAAGGAAAATGTGTCAAGGTGTGTGGGTAAAGCAACTTCAACTGGGGAAATCAGTCATTTATTCAGTTACCACTTAAATAAATATTTACTGAGTACATGTTACATGCCAGGCAACAAGCTAGGAGCTGGAAAAGATAATTCAAAATGTGTTTATGATTATCCTTGGGTTAATGGTCATCATTCATATAAGAAAGTATCATGTTTGTGTATTTGTTCACACAGTTCAAATGTTATGCTTGATGTAGAAACAAAATGGCTACTTGGTATGGAAGTTCAAGAGGTTGCTCTGTGAAGGTTTATTCTTTTTTGGAACATTATATAACTTATACCATGCTTTGTATGCTCAATAATATGAAAACAATTAGCAAACAGATTGTCCTCTCATAATTCAAAATATAAGGTTAGGATTATTTAAAGAGTAACCATTCATATGTGTTTTGAGTTTATCATGGGATAAGAATTTCAATATGACATTAATAGAGTTGGTTAATTACAAAATCATGTAAATAGAGGTTCTTTAAATGGTGTATTTCCCTTATGCAAATTTTAAAAGATTGTCAAATTTCTAAAGCTTATTTTCTGACTATTCTTTTTAAATGTTTAATTCTGAGAAATATAACTTCAGTAAAACAAAGTTTTCAGTACCTGTTTCTTAAAGGTACATAGGTGCTATTTGCTTTAAGAAGGTCAAGAATAGAAAGATCCAGATATTCAAAACTGATAAACTAGAAGGTTATCCTTTGCTTTAATGAAATTATTTCTCCATATATGCCATAGTATTTATTTAAATAGTTAGCTTTCTTTCTGCATTAAAACAGGATTTGATTTAAATGCAACTTTTCTGGAACACTTTTATTATATAAATTGTAGCAGACTTTTGTGATATTATTGTGGAAATTTCTTTTTATTCCTTCGAAGGCTGCAGATGCATAGGGAAGGTTTTAAAAACAAATAGACGTGCACAGTAGCATGTTTAGGTCATTTGCTAATGATGCCTACAGTGACAGTTTCATTTCCCACAGCATATTTTAGGTGGCTATATGCTATTTAAATTTTTTTTTCTTTATTTTCATGTTGAATTTGTGTGGAGGGCTAATTGAAGTGAAAAAGTGAGACAGGAGAGTTGGTTATAAGAAGGTGAGAATTGTAGTACAGGTGATAATGGAAAAAGGAGAAGAGGAGTAGGAGAGATTGAGCAACATAATGGGATAGAGTCTCTAGGGATAAGAAGAGAAAAATCTGCCTTAAGAAGGTCAAAGGCAGACATTACTTATAGGGATTCTTCAAAACGGACGCAAGAAGGAAGCCGGAACTAATTATCTGTATTTGGAAGGCAGTTCACCATTCACCTGGCAAATCATTCACAAATACATGCCTTTATGCAGCTTTTTAGATGTGAGCATTGGCTACTTAGAATAAACCACTAACCTGTTTCCTGGTCAATATGCAAATAACACCTCTCCACCTGATTATTGTAGACAGCTCTAGAGTCCCTGGTTGGAGACTTTTCACACGATAGGGGTAATCTCTTAACCCATTGGCATTTGAATATGATAGCAAGAGGGATTTATTCCTTGAAAATACTTCAAAGATTTGCTGCCAGATTACTATTCAGCAATAGTAGCAAAGCAATCTGGATATAAAGCTTGGGGTAAAACTGCCAACTAGGAATTGGCATCAGTCTTTGGTGAATACGTTCAAATGCATGGCTTTAGCAAGTGCTTTTAATTCCACTTTGCAAAGTTTAATTGTAGTGCCTTGTTGCAGGTGTCATTTAGATTACATAGCTTGTTAGAAAAACTTTCCTCTGGTGTGGAAAATGGCAGCTCTTTACACACAGACGAAGCAATTTCACATTCAGGCTGGAAAACAGGCTTTTTGTGGTCCTGGCTCTTAGTTTATTTATCCTTCTACTGTTAATGCTGAGATTTTGCAGGGGAGGGTGAGTTTAGAAAAAAACAGTGGAACATGGCAATATGGTGGAGAGTTGGTGAAATAAATAGAAGCGGGGATTTTGACTGAGTAAAGATAATACAACAGAAGTAATCTCTAAGCCAGCAACTCTGTAATAATCACAAAAGGGGCTCCCAGAGAGCTTTTATCTATTGAGAGCTGACTGTGCAGCATACATTGCGTTTAGAGGTTTTCATTCATTTTCTCATTTAGTCCTCACAACCAACATGTGAGGGTGGTTTGGGGCTCAGAAAACAATACCACAAAATGAAGGACTCGGAAGCAAGTTTGACCTTTTCCTGCCCTCCTGTTTCTCTGTCCCATTCTCCCCACCCTCCCCCAAGGCTAGCCATAAAACTGGAATCCCTCTTCCCCAAAGGAGGTCATAGAAACCAGAACCCCTTTCCCCCAAAGCCAGTCGTAAAGCCTAAAAATGTTACTCTAACTTTCTCTCCACTTCTCTGTGTGAAAACTGGCCATAAAGAAATTATTCGACCTACCTTGTTTAACTATAGGTAATAAGGTCCCCATCCCAGAGAGGGTCCTGCCCCACACCCAGAAGGAAGGAATGTGTGCTCAGAGAAGCCCAGAAGAATCTAAACAGACAGGCCTTGCCGGTTTTCCTCACTCAGCTTCTTAGCATTAGATCATAGTCTTTTTGTCAAATCATATGCCTACATAGCTGTCCATTCTTTGTTGAACCTAAGCATAAAAATGGGCATTTTTCCCTGTATCTTTGGGTCTTCATTCTAAAGGCTCCTGTGTATACAGTGTATACATGTTAGAAAAACGTATATGCTTTTCTCCAATTATTCTGCCTTTTGTGAGTTGATTTTTCGGCAAATCTTCAGAGGGCCAAGGGGAATTTTCTGGCTGGGCCCCTATAGTGGTTATAAGATGTCCCCATTTATAGAGAAATAAACTAAAACTTAAGTGAAATGATATGCCCAAAGTCACATACTCAGTAAATGGCGGAACACAGATATAAACCTAGGTCTTCCCAATTCTCAGATGTAGCTTTTTAATCACCACCAGGCAAAAAACTGCATGATTTATCTCGCCAAATATATATTGCATACCTAGAGAACAGAAACCAAAATATTGGACACAATGTCTATCATTCCACTATAATATCCTTTTTGGACATTCACAATTTGGTCTTCAATAATTCCCTATTAGAATTTATATATCCATAAAAAAAGCACACTTGGCATTTTGAACCTAGTCCTTAGCTCTTAGCACTTTAGTTAAGATCATTAGTAGTAGGGCCCATAATTGAATCTGCATGTGGGATGGTGCCAGGAAAGAAGCAAGGAAAAGTGAGGCTCCAAGAAAATTAAGAATGCATGAAAGATGGTAAATTCTTGCCAAATTTTGTGTTTTGATGCCATACGGCTCTACTAGTATGATAATTTATATTGAGAAAAAATATTCCAATGATATTCATTGCAGTTATGACTATGACTTCAAGCTAGTGGAAGTGAAGCAATGGATGAATGGCTAGTTAAACAATGTTGGCTCAGTTGGTAAAGATCAATCAACACATAAATCAGTGCCTACTATGTACAGTAAGAAGTTCAGGATCCAAGTTTGTGATGTTCTGAAAGCAGACAGGTAGGGATAGAAGTGTGTTCTCCTTTGAAACCTGTGAAAAAAGAGTTATTCATTAGAATAGTGCTTCTCAGATTGTATTTTGTGGAACCCTGATTCTAAGAAATGTTAAGAGAAAGATTTCCAAGAGAGAAAGAAGAGGAAAGGAGAGCAGGGAAAGAAAGGAGAGGAAGAGAGAAGAGTGGGGAAGGGAGAAGAAAGGTTCTGTAGCTATTTGTTTATCTGCAAGGTCAAAGTTAAACAGTCATCTTTTTTGCAGGGTATCTCAGGGCATCTTACTGCCTGTAATATCTAATGTGTACTCTAATTTTCTCAAAGGGGGATGGGGCCTGGGTGCGGTGGCTCATGCCAGTAATCCTAGAACTTTGAGAGGCTAATGTGGGTGGATTGCTTGAGGTCAGGAGTTCAAGACTAGCCTGACCAACATGATGAAACCCCCTCTCTACTAAAAATACAAAAATTAGCTGGCTGTGGTGGCGTGCACCTGTAGTCCCAGCTACTCAGGAGGCAGAGGCAGGAGAAACACTTGAACTCGGGAGGTGGAGGTTACAGTGAACTGAGATCAGGCCACTGCACTCTAGCCTGAGTGACAGAGCGAGACTCCATCTCAAAACAAAAACAAAAACAAAAACAAACAAACAAAAAAACGGTGGGGGGATGGTATATATTTTTAGGACATTTCTTAAACTTTTATGAATACATAATATTCCCAGGCTCCAAAGCATCTGAGGATGTTAAGTCTCCACAGAACAAACTTTAGGAAAGCTAAGTGAATAGTTGAGTGAGTACCTGGCTCTATTGGCCTCCTACTAATGCCTATAACATCAACAGTTGAAATAAAATACTTATTTGGCATTTAGGTTATGATTATTATCACTTATTTTTTTCCATTGTTTATTTTTTCAACCATCCTTTAAGTTCCTTAAGTGAATGGATTTGTTGACTAATTAATTTCTACATCTCTAAGTGCTGAGCATATGGTAGGTATTCAAAAATTATTTGTAGCTTGGTTTGGTTGAGTGCTTATTTGATTGGTAAGTGTTTTGATTGGGTACAAATAAGACAACTTTGTGTTTGTAGAGCACCTTATAATTTCAAAGCACTTTCACTTCTGGGATCTCATTCTGTTATAAGAACTTTATGGAACTGTCAGCAAATAGAGTATTATTATTATTAATCTTGGCTCAGAGAGTTTAAAACAATGACCCTAGGATATAAGCTGGTGAATTACACAACTAGGACTAGAATCCCCATCTTATAAGTCCTAGTTACACTTTTCCTACTCTGCCCCACTGTTACTCTGTTTGCTGTCCCTTAATCCTGGGTACTAGGCCAGAAGAAGAGATGCAACTCAAGGAGAATTCCAAAGTTGGTAACTCCAGAGTTCAGGCCTAAGAATCTCTGAAATAACATTTTATTTAAAATGTTCATATACCAGTCCATTGTTTTGTCTTTTGGAATAACTATTTCTGATTCTAAAAGGAAAACCATTTACTACTGATGTCTAAAACCAAATCAGCCGAGGTAGCCGCTAACAATACTCAAATGCAGCTGGGCACGGTGGCTCACGCTTGTAATCCCACCACTTTGGGAGACCGAGGCAGACGGATCACCTGAGGTTGGGAGTTCGAGACCAGCTTGACCAACATGGAGAAACCCCATCTCTACTAAGAAAAATATAAAACTAGCTGGGCGTGGTGGTGAATGCCTGTAGTTCCAGCTACTTGGAAGGTTGAGGCAGGAGAATTGCTTGAATCTGGGAGGTGGAGGTTGTGGTGACCTGAGATCATGCCATTGCACTCCAGCCTGGGCAACAAGAGAGAAACTCCAACTCAAAAAAGCCAAACCAAAACAAAACAAAACAAAAATAAGACTCAAATGTTCCCAGCAGTCAGACAGGTCATGTCCACAGTGTGAGGTGGACCAGGTGTGTGAAGCAACAACTGAAGGAAAAATTGGAGAGTACTACCTGTACTGACTCAACCCTAGCTGATTGCTGCCATGTGAGATTGAGAATCCAATATTGCTAGGCCCTCTGATGTATAAGAGACACCAGAAGTCTGGAGTTTTGTGTGGAAATCCCTAAATTGTAAAGCACTCTGTAGACCAAATAAAACAGCCTGTATGCTAAATTCAACTTGGGGACTGCATGTTTGTGGCTTTTGCCTTTAAAGATTTGGTTCAGTAGGACTTTTAAACAAGCGACCGACTGTGTGACTGACTCAGACTCTGTTCCACTATTTCCATCTCTAGCAGTGAGTGGAAAAAAATTTAAAGAAAGAAAACCTGAAGTGGCCTGGAGAGCAGTTAAAAGACAAACTGGGAACAGTATTCAGAAGCCATCCTAATCACACCATCCAGTAGACTAGTTGATCCAACAAGAGTGAAGGGGGCACAATTTATGGATGTAATACTATTGGAGGGGTATTGACAAATGGATCACCTTAGAAAAGTGAGTGATTTAGATGATGAAGCAAGTTGGTCTCCAAGTGTTACAGATAAAGGAAGAGCCGTGGGGATAAAGCACCTGCCTTAAAGCTGCCCTGAAGCGGTGTGATGTGAAGCACTGAAGGGAACAAATCATCGGTATATGTTCTCTCTCCTCCATGTTCACTATGAGTAGGCTGTTAACATGATCTGAATGTATGTGTCCTGATTATCACATGAACATGTACCTCATTTGTACCTTTTGTGTGACCTAATAAGGAACAACCACAGCAGTCAATAGTTCTTGGCTGCATTAAGGGAACATTCACGTGACTGACTGTGCATTTCATAATGGACTGTTCTTTTGTACAGTGCAGAGATCTCATGACCAAAACCAGCTTGCAGCGGTTTCTTTGCCTTTCCTCCTAGGCTTTATTCTCCCTTTCTGGATGACCCTGACCTTTCCTAGCCTACCCAGCCCACCCTGGATGACATCTTTGTCTCTTATCTGCCTCTTTTAAATGTTTCAATGGCCTGTTTTCTCTGTAGCTCATCTCCTCAGATCCTTGCTTTCTCCTGGGGTTAATCTAATATCTCAATGAGCTAAAAAATTCATGACTGATAAAGACCGAAAATGTTTCTCTTCTCAGCTAACATATTTGCAGTTTAGTAGATATTTCAGTTCTGTAACTCATAGGCATAACTAATGGTGGGAATTTCTGGGGACTTTGCAGGGCCTGTGGGGGGCCTTTCCCAGAGTGTCACAATCTACCCTGCAGGTGGCTGCTTATTCCTTCTGGAAACAAGATCAACAATATTCATGACCTTGGGGAACTAGAAGAATAAAAATCCTACCGAGGATCACTGAAAAAAAAGGGCCTTGGATGTCGGTCCATAGAGTGACTTTTTTCCTTGTTCTGCATTTTTATTTTGTCTCTCCTTTCTTTCCCTTATTTCCTTCAACCTATGACACAGGGCTGTCTGTTAACCCTGTTGATGGCAGCCATGAAGAGATTGCCAATCTTTGTCCCAGGAAAGTTTTTGTGTCATATTTCTATGCCCTACAGGGAGATGAACAAACACTATTAACTTTCCCATAAGAAGAAAGATAGTCTTATTTTTCTGGAGAGTCAGGAACTGCGAGAGCATTTATTCCTGTGGGCTTATTTTCCAAGCAACTTTGCAGGAGACCAGTTTGGATAGCTGGGGGTGAACAAGTTAGAGCACATGACAGCAGTATATGGCAAATGTGTGCAATCCAGGCCAGTTCTACTCCAATGGCTCTCGTCCATCACCTGAGGTGACCATTGACCCCTTGGCTGCCTTCTCTGACATCAAGTTAGTGCTGGGGAAAGGGATTCTCGGGAAGGGGTTACACTGTGACTCCTAGCTATGTAGTTCCCTGAGATCCGTGGGAACAGATTTTCCTAGGTCCATTATGTGTATTTGTGGGAGTCTCAGCTACCTTGTTCTCTCCCAACCTGAAAGCAGTGGTTTGAGCAAGCTGAGAATATTCTCTCAAGGCACCCTTCTGTAGAAATGAAAACTAGGAGCTTGGTGCAGAGGGAGACCAGCCATGAACTAGATCCAATAGAGTAGAGCAGATGCTCAGAGAACTGTCATTCATTAGGTCAAGGATTATACTTGATAATCAGTCAAAGCTTCTAACAATCTCAAAAGGCTGGTGATTATTTCCTATATTTTATAAGGGAAGAAATGAACAGTCAGAGAAGCTAAGTTACTTGTTATGATCACACACCATAGTAAGTGATGGAGCTAGGATTTGAAACCACGTTTATTTCAAAACATTACTCTTAAAGCACCCTGTTACAATTACCTGAATGGCTCCTGCACACAACAGTGCTCAATATATGTCACTAGTTCTGTTCCTTCCTGCTTGCCTGCCTGCTTCATGCTTTCTCCACTCCTCTTTGCTACTACATGTTTTACACTTCTGTAATTTCCTCATGAAGCCATCACAGACTAACCTCATCTTATAGTCACGTATTTTTTCTCTGAATTCCCTCAATAATTTTGCAGAAGTTTTCACCACATTGTCTGATACTAATTTATAGTAATAATTTATAAGAGATCTTCTTTGTGTAGATCTTGTAACACCAATTACATTAGGGCTCTTCAAGATCTGCTGCTCCCTATACAAAGGTTTGCCTTAATATTAAGATACAACATAAAATTATGAAACTAGGAGCTAGGCTCTGTGTTTCATATATATCATCTCATTTGATCATCTCAGAATCCTGTAAGGTATGTCATTTTCATTTTAGCCCTGCTTTATAGATGTGGAAATTGAAATTTGGGGAATCTAAGTAATTTTTCTCAATGTTCTATAGCAACTAAATGATGATGGTGGAATAAAGCCTCAGGTGGTTGTTATTTTTCCAAAGCCTGAGCCCCTCCCACTGGTAAATGCTTATAGAATTATCTGCTGTACACATTACCATGATATGGTTTGACTGGAACAACTTTTTGTTATTGGTTTTTGTTTTGTTTTGTTTGAGATGGAGTGTCGCTCTGTCACCAGGCTGGAGTGCAGTGGTGCAATCTCGGCTCACTGCAACCTCCGCCTCCCGGGTTCAAAAAACTCTCCTGCCTCAGCCTCCCGAGTAGCTGGGACTACAGGCGTGCACCACCAGGCCCAGCTAATTTTTGTATTTTTAGTAAAGACGGGGTATCACCATGTTAACCAGGATGGTCTCGATCTCTTGACCTCATGATCCTCCCGCCTTGGCCTCCCAAAGTGCTGGGATTACAGGCATGAGCCACTGCGCCTAGCCGATCTTAGTTATTTCTTGTCTTTTGCCATGCTCATGGATAGGAAGAATCAATATCGTGAGAATGGCCATACTGCCCAAAGTAATTTATAGATTCAATGCTATTCCCATCAAGCTACCACTGACTTTATTCAAAGAATTGGAAAAAAAAAAACTAATTTAAACTTCATATGGAACCATAAAAGAGCCTGCATAGCCAACACAATCCTGATCAAGAAGAACAAAGCTGGAGGCATCATGCTACTTGACTTCAAACTCTACTACGAGGCTACAGTAACCAAAACAGCATGGTACTGGTACCAAAACAGATATATAGACCAATGGAACAGAACAGTGGCCTCAGAAATAACACCACACATCTACAATCATCTGATCATTGACAAACCTGACACAAACAAGCAATGGGGAAAAGCTTCCCTATTTAATAAATAGTGTTGGGAAAACTGGCTAGCCACATGCAGAAAACTGAAACTGGACTCCTTCCTTATACCTTATACAAAAATCAACTCAAGATGGATCAAAGAGTTAAACGTGAGACCTAGGATCATAAAAATCCTAGAAGCAAACGTGGGCAACACCATTCAGGACATAGGCATGGGCAAAGACATCATGTCTAAAACACCAAAAGCAATGGCAACAAAAGCCAAAATAGACAAATGGAATCTAATTAAACTAAAGAGCTTCTGCACAGCAAAAGAAGCTATCATCAGAGTGAACGGGCAACCTACAGAATGGGAGAAATTTTTTGCAATCTATCCATCTAGCAAAGGGCTAATATCCAGAATCTACAAAGAACTTAAACAAATGTACAAGAAAAAAACAACCCCATCAAAAAGTGGGCAAAGGATATGAACAGACATTTCTTAACAGAAGACATTTATGCAGCCAACAGACATATGAAGAAATGTTCATCATCACTGGTCAATAGAGAAATGCAAATCAAAACCAAAATGAGATACCATTTCATGCCAGTTAGAATGGTGATCATTAAAAAGTCAGGAAACAACAGATGCTGGAGAGGATGCAGAGAAATAGGAATGCTTTTACACTCTTGGTGGGAGTGTAAATTAGTCCAACCATTGTGGAAGATAGTGTGGCGATTCCTCAAGGATCTAGAACTAGAAATACCATTTGACCCAGCAATCCGGTTACTGAGTATATACCCAAAAGATTTTAAATCATTCTACTATAAAGACACATGCACACATATGTTTATTGCAGCACTATTCACAATAGCAAAGACTTGGAACTAACCCAAATGTCCATCAATAATAGACTGGATAAAGAAAA
Source organism: Papio anubis (assembly GCF_008728515.1). Lineage (NCBI taxonomy): Eukaryota > Metazoa > Chordata > Mammalia > Primates > Cercopithecidae > Papio > Papio anubis. Next base: position 48,413,315 of record NC_044996.1, on the reverse strand, counting down.
TGTGGCACCATGGAATACTATGCAGCCATTAAAAAGGATGAGTTCATATCCTTTGCAGGGACATGGATGAAGCTGGAAACCATCATTCTCAGCAAACTATCACAAGAATAGAAAACCAAACACCACATGTTCTCACTCACAAGTGGGAGGTGAACAATGAGAGCACATGGACATAGGGAGTGGGACATCACACACCAGTGCCTTTTGGGGGGTGGGGGGGCTAGGGGAGGGATAGCATTAGGAGAAATACCTAACGTAGGTGACGGGTTGATGGGTGCAGCAAACTACCATGCCACCTGTATACCTATGTAACAAAGCTGCACGTTCTGCACATGTACCCCAGAACTTAAAGTGTAATAATAAAAAATACACTTAGTATGATGATTGAGAAATAGTAGGTACTCAATAAATCATTGCAGTCATGCATATATAATGATATTTTTGTCAATGATGAACTGTATATAAAACAGTGGTCCCATAAGATTATAATACTGTATTTTTACTGTACCTTTTCTATGTTTAGTTATATTTAGATACACAAATCCTTACCATTGTGTTACAATTGTCTACAGTATTCAGTACACTAACATGCTGTACAGGTTTGTAGCCTAGGAGCAATAGGTTATATCATATAGCCTAATTGTGTAGTAGGTTATACCATCTAGGTTTGGTAAAGATATCTATGATATTTATACCATGATGAAATCACCTAATGACACATTTCTCAGAATGTATTCCCATTATTAAGCAATTTATGACTATATTATAATTAGTATTATTATCATCATCATTATTATTACTGGAAAGCTTGCAAAGGTGAGTTCATGGCCATTTCATGACAAGAAAGCAATCTGACAAATGGTCTAAGACCAATTGCTGTTTTTATTAGGGTGTTTCATTTATAGAGCTTGAATGGAAAAAAAAATAGAAAATTAACCGGGGGGCTATTAAAAAGCAAAGAACCATATAAATAGGTGTTAATATTTCAGGCAGAACTGTTTTATTCAAGGAGATGCAATCATGTGGAATAATTTGTCAATTAAAGTGGTCAGGACAAATATTGTTGTCTATATAAATGAGTTTTTCCAGGCAGCAAGACATTTAAGGGATGTGTGAGCCAAAAGCAAAAGCTGCTAAGACAAAGCTGAGGTGGAAATGAGTAGAGAGGACAAGCATGTTGAGGAAACTGGACTTTTCCTGTCTAGCATTTCCTTATGTCATTATGATTAATCCCTGGTGGTTTATAAAGGCAGTTAAATGGCCTCCTTTGGCTGTCAAATAGGAAAATAATTCATCAGTTCAAGTCCATAAATCATTTCTTGGTACTGGAAGTACTTTATGTAGTTAGAAATGTCTCCATGATTTGGCACTGGGCTTCAGTGGGGATCCTGAAGAGCAACTGGCAACCACCAGATGCAGAGGCCTAAGTGATGAGCCTCATGGGCATGGGTCTGCAGGGAAAGAAGATTGGTTCCTTTCTGGGGTATGTTGCCTTGATCCTCTCTGCCTGGCCTGGAGGAATAACCACTTGTGTGTCTGTCATATAGCAGTGACTTAGTATGTTTGTCGAATGAATGAATTTACATATTTTGTGTGTTTTGAGTCCTTTGCATTGGAGCTCATCTTATAGTGTCTGATAACTCTCTAGCTATATTCTGGGAAAATGAGATAGAAAGGCAGTAATAATGATGTTTTGAAGCTATTGGATCAATACCCTAGTTGTTTGCTTAATGTTGATAGTCAAGACATCATAGTCTCACCATAAACTGTAGCATAATAGTTGAATGAGACATCATTGTGCTGTAATTTTTTATAAGAGGCATTTTAAATCATAGTTTAATTACCCAATCACCCTTGCTCCTAAAATCAACATTTTTTGATATCGTTATCCTTACATTTTGTGCTAGTAAAATTATCTTCATGATGCTATTTAATTTACCTCCTGGCGAGCATATAAGGTGAAAGGTAAAAAGGACATTTTGGGACAAGCGAAAAATATCTAATGAAGTGGTTATTCACCCTCACTCCACATGTAATACATTTGATATTCTTTTAACATTAATCAAATACTCATTGTTCTGGGTAAATAGATGAACTAAAAAAGTATGATGTCTGTCCTGAGTGAGCTTGAAGTATAATGAGAGGGGGGAGAATAGACAGAGATTAAGTGAATAAACATATGGATACATGTATAATTATATATTACAATATATCATTATAAGGAAAATAATGAAGACTAATTGAGATTGGGGATGGTCTACTTGAAGCAAAATAAAATTGAGACTGGAACCTGATGGTTAAGAAAAAGCCATCTAGATGAAGAGTGGGTGAAAAATATTTTAGAGGGAACAGCGTGTGTCAGCTGTAAAAGAAAGATGATGGTGGCTTGGGTCAGAAGGGTAGTAATAAAGGTAGAAAAAAGTAGACAGATTTAAGAAGCATTATAGAGACAGAATGACTATACTTTCTCATGATGATTCCTAGGTTTTTGGTTTTAGTAATAGGGTAGACAATAGTGCTATTTCCTGAAATGAGGAAGACTGAGGGAGGTCAGATTTTGTGAGGGGTTACAAAAGTTCTGTATTGGCCATGTTTTGGAGATACTTATATACTTTAGAGGGGATGTAGAATAGACAGTTAAATATATGAGTCTGGCATTCAGAGAAAAGTTTGGACTAGATATATAAATTTTGGAGCTGTCTATATGGTATATAGGATGAGCTGCAATAAAGTACTAAATTGTGTGGGGCAATTGATGATTGGTATAGGAGATCAATGCAAACTGCAGCTCCTAGGCCCTGTTACATATTTTCTCTAGAATCGTCAGCGTATAAGAAAGCTACTTGTCATGATTTTTTCAAACCTCATCAAATTGTTAAATATTAAGCGTGATAATTGTACCTGTATTTTTTCTACTATATGGGGATGATATATTTAGCTGACATTTGAATCCTTCAGAGCTAGAAGAATATAACTAATGCCACACTAAATACAGTCACTATTTATGATATGTGCTGGGTACCATATTAATCATTTTACACACATTATTGGTAATCTTTATTACAGTACTGAATAATGCAGGCCCCAATTTATAGATAAAGGAACTCAAACTTGAGAAGTTACACAACTTGCCCAAGGCAACAAAGCAAGTGATTGGTGGTCTTTTCCCCATTCCAGTTCCACACATTAGGAAAAGTGTCTCTACATTTCCTTTTGGATTCTTCCCATTTCCAAAGTCTCTTACAACCCAAGGAACAGAAAGAAAATATTGAGATGTGCACATTTGCTGCTAGATCTCCTTGCTATTGAATAAAAGCCTGTCTGTAAATGTCTACTGTACATGCACAGCCAGCTGTTGGGATACCCATCACTTGTTGACTGCCTGCCTGAACTAGCAACTGTCTTCACACCCTCTGGATACCATTCTGAATTCTTAGTTGGAGGTCTGCCACCAATAGAAGGGCAACTCCCTATGTGTGGTACAATGAAAGGAGCAGAAAGCCTGGTACGTAGTTGGCTCTCAATAAATGATAGCTAATATTATTATAATTTTCTTTATCTTATGCAATGATGACTTCTCAAAATCCCTATGAAATATGTATTATTATCTTACTGGTGAGGAAATCAAGACTCAGCAAGGTTAAGTAACTTGCCCGGGTCACACAGTTAATGAGGAAATTAGTTGAGATTTGAAGGCCAAACTCTGATTCTGAAACTTAAGATTCATGCATCTCTCAAGTTTAGTGGCTGAGTGAAGCCAGGGGTGTCATTGGAGAATATCAAGAGATAACGTTAGATAGAGAAAGTAGACCTAATTACTGGAGGGCCTTGAATGTCAGGAAGAATAATTCATATTCTTAGCCTATTTTGGTATTTGTGCCACAAAAGAGCTATGATTTTTCCTCACTGATAAAGAAGTTTAAGTTTTTGGACATCAGGTACCTTTTTCCAAGCTGAAGGCCCTAACAGCTGTGAGTAACACCTGCTCCTTGCACCTGTACAAACTCAGAGACTGACCTTCTCTGGTGCTGATTTGCATAACATTGTTTCTCTTATTTTCTCATTTTAACTCGACTCAGTGAAGATCTTCTGAGTATCTTTTCTCTGCCAAGGCACTATGCTAGTTGCTGCTTCACTGGTTGTTGGGAGCATGCGGTTAAATGTAATCACACCAACTGACCTGTATAGATTTGTGGGGTGGAAAAGGCTAGGAAGAAAGATACTTGAAAAACAGCCAATGTCATTTTTTGGAACCTCTGCAAGAGAAAGCGTAAGTTTATCCTGTCCTATTAACCAAATAATCTCTAATTATTGGAGATGTCTTTTCAAATTAATTAGTTAATTTCTACTTGCTGGGAATTCTAGTTACACAGACTTTTGATTTAGCCAGTAATATTTTCAAACTATAAGTAGCTTAAAACGTGGATTAGAACTAGAAGGGACTTTGAACAACATACAGTCTGATTCCCCTCATTCTGTAGATGAGGTAGCAGAAGCCTGGAGAGATTAATTTATTGCCCCAAAGACACAGCTTGGCAGTAGCTAAGTTGATACGTTTTCCGATACAATGGCGCTTTCTGCCACTTTCTAACACTCCACAGTGTCTTTCTGACTTTCCTGAGCCTTGCCTAGGAGGCTTTTTTATGCCAAATTTAATCAGTGTTCCATTTTAATTGAAATATTTAAGTCAAATTAATGTAAAGCCTTCAGAGAGTTCTGCTAATCTGGTTTATAAAAGTCACTTAGGCAAAACTGTGAAAGTATATAGGATTTCTGACATTTTCCAGAAGCCATTAGCTTATGTTCTTCAATAACTCTTAGAACATATGCCAAAGGAGGACAATTTTCCAACTAACCTTGGCACACTCCATATGTATTACTTTTCAGTTGGTTCATAAATCAGTTTTCTAATTCAAAGATGTTTTGATCCTCAAAACATGCACTCTTCCTTAATGATTGTATGCATTGCAATATTACCCCACAAACTAGTTTATGAATATTAAAGTTTATTAGTAGGGAGACACCAGGAAGCAGAACTGAGAAAATAACTCCAGCAGTCTCCCTTGCTTGAAAAGAAATACGATGAAATGAAAAGGGCACAGGTTTTAAAGTCAGAAAGACATGGTTTCAAATTCTTTTCATACCATTTACTCCCTGTATGACCTTGGGGGATTACTGAACCCCTTTGAGCCTCTACTTCCTCATCTGTTTGTATATCTTTGCTTACAGAGTTGTTGGGAGAATTTGAGATGACAGAGTAGATGATAGCTATTTCCTCTTTGCTATTGTCATTATGACTATTATTTACTGTTCCTACTACTAGTACTATCAGAACTACTGCTATTAAAAAAAGAAGATGCTTTGTACTACTACTACCACCATTAATCTACTTTGTAGCCTGCAAAAAAGTGAGAATCAGCTGAAGAGCAGAAAAAATTTAAGACACAGTAAGACAACGATAGAACAAAACAGCCTTTGTTAAAAAAACAATTTCTATTAACACATTGCCAGCCAGAAAGCTCAAACAACCTACTGAATAAAGATAGTACATTAGTGGAGTTATAGAAAATATATTTTTATAAATGAAATTGTTAAGAGAATAACCCTTTCATTAAACCAGTCTGTGTATTCCATCAGGACAGGAATCATATCTATTTTGCCCTTTTGTATTCCTATCACTTTAGTAAGGTCTTGACATAGAGTTGGAGATGAAAGAATATTTGTTGAATGAACAAATAAAATCCTTAAAGGTAAAAATAAGTATTATTCAGCTGCTATTGTTTCTTCATTAGTGTATTCATTAACCTATTGAAAAATATCTGGGCTCCTATTATATAAGCTTTGTGTTAAGCCCTGGGAATACAGTGGTAAGGAAAATCACATACAGTTCTTGTCTTTAAGAGCTTAAAATCTAGTGGAGAAGACAGCCCTTAAACCATCACAAAGATAAATATGAAGTTTTAATTGTAAAATTGCTATGGAAGAAAGAGATGCATGGACTAAAATAACATGTGTTGGGGGAATTTGACCTAATCAGGGAGATCAGGAAAGGCTTCTTAGAGGAAGTAAATCTTAAGCAGAGATATAAAGAGTAAGTGAGCATTAACTAGGAAAGATGGGGAAGGAGAGGCTTTTGGGACAAAAGTATCGGCATGTGCAAGCGTGCCCTATAGAGGGATCATGATGAATACCAGGAGCTAAAATAAGGCCAACTACAGCTGGCTGTAGTGAAGTGAGGAAGGAGGAAACTAGAATAAGCTTAGGCTAGAGGGATAGGTAGGGGACAGACAGTGCAGAGCCTCTATGCTATATTCAAGATTTTCTCTTCATCTTAACAGTAAGAGGAAGACATAAAAGTGATTTTAAGGAAGAGTGTGGGTGTGACATCATCAAATAGTTTCAGTGTGGAGAATGAATTGAAGAGAAGCCTGAATGGATACACTTGCACTAGTTCAGGCTAGAGGTGATAGTAACTTGGACTAGGGTGGAAGTTGTGACTATAGAGAAAAGTAGATGCATTTTAAGGCTAGTTAGAAGGTAAAATCAACAAGATTTGGTGATGGCTTCGATATAGAGTATCAGATAAATAGATGAGTGTCTCTTAAGTGATGATTAGGTTTCTTACTTGTCTAATTGGATGGATTGTGGTACCTTTTAGTGACATGTCTAGGTATGACAAGGTTCATTCAATCACAAATCTGTATATGTGCTACTATGTTTCAGGCACCATGTTAGGTGTTGGAAATTCAGCAGTTTCTAAATTATGGTTCTTATCCACAAGAAGCCCACAATCTAGTAGGAAAGGGAGTACAGAAAATCAAGTAGTTACAGTGCAACAATAAGCTAGCTTGATAGAGGAATGCCAAGAGTGCTATGGAAGCCCAGAGAAGGAGAATCACCTAGCAAATGGGCAGAGTTACAGAACTGTGGGGGGAAGCCAAGAAAGTGGAGTTGGGTTATTTTGGACTTGGTATGCACTAATTTGTCTGACCTGTTCACTGGACATTAAATTTTGAAAGAGAAAGCCTCCTTTTTTTTCCGTCCTCATCTCCTGCTTAGTGTAATAAGCAACCTGGTTGTATATTCCATGACTGAGCGTCAAGAGAAATTCCTGATGTCACTGGCTGATTTCAAAATCTTTGCAGAACTATTCGTATGTTCCTCTCCCTTTACAAGATATAATAGGCTTCGGAAAAGTGGTGTGTAAATCATATTGGAGTAAATTAAATCCTACTTTAAATTAACTGAGTCATTTGCTATCTACTTCTGAAAAAAAAAAAAAAAAAACAGCATTCTCTAATTTTTTCCCATATATTTCCATTTAATTCTTCAAGTTTCTTTAAGGCAATACGGGATCCAGTTTCAGCTTTCTGAATATGGCTAGCCAGTTTTCTTTAAAGCAGTGACCATTTTTTAGTTGTTTTATTTATGTAACTTCTATATATATTTTACACATACTTTATTTTAAATCAACTTTATTGAGGTATAATTTACATTCAATAAAAATGTACCTATTAATGAGTTTTGACATATAATATGTACCCTAAAAATACATGTAACCCTAAAAAATTGCAGTAAATCTCCTTCACCCCAGTCCCAGGCAACCACCTATCTGCTTTTTGACACTAAATTTGTCTTGGTGGGGCTCACATTTAATGGCCTCCAGTGAATATTGTTGTGAGCACTTATTAGGGAAAAACCACTTTCTTTTATTTTAATTAGAATTCTTATATCCCAACCTTAATGCATAAAGAAAATACTGATCTTATCATGCTTGTTTTAGTATGCTTTTTGGGGTTGTTTTGGTGGTGGTTTCATAGAATTCTTGAAAAGATAATCTGTGGGGACTACAAAATTATGGGCCTTGATTTACAGGCAGTCAGTCATTTCCTCACTAACTATGTTACCATTATGTATTGATACTCTCTCTCTTTTTTTAAAAAAAACTGTCAATTTTATTTAACTTTCATAGGTCAGTGATAGTTTATTGGAATGGGCTTAGGATTTGCCATGTAGACCAGAGTTCAGACTTTAAGGAACAACCAGGAGGCTGGAGTGGTTGGGGCAGAGAGAGTAGTGGAGAGAAAATTAGGAGATGAGGTCAGAAAGATGGTGACGGTGGGAGATCAGATCATGTAGGACTATGTAGCCCATTGTAAGGAGTTTGGCTTTCACTCTTAGATGGAAAACCATTGAAGGGTTTTGAGCAGAGGCTTGGCATGGCCAGGTTTATTTTACAAGGAGAACTCTGGATATTGGATAGAACATAGACTGAAAGGGGCAAGGACTGGAGCAGGGAGAGCAATTAGGAAGCTATTGCTATAGTCCAGAGGGTTTAAGCCATAAGAATTAAAAGTTGTAGAGTTCCAATTATATTTTGAAGGTAGAACCAACAAGTTTTCTGATATATTTAACATGGGGTACTGGAATAAGTAATAAGTCAGACAAATCCAGATTTTTTGGCCTACATAACTAGAAGGGTAGAGTTGTTGATTAATGAGATGGGGAAGACAGAATCAGGAGTTTGGTTTTGGACACTTGAGATGTCTCTTAGACATCTAAGTGGAAATGTTGGATGGGTAGTTAGATATGTGAGTTCAAGGGAGAAGTCCACCATGGAGAAATAAATTTGGGAGCGAACAGCATGTAAGTTGTAAGTAAATCTATGATATCACTGAAGAATGTAGATAGAATAGGTTCAAGTTCTGAGCTGTGGGTACATGCCAGCATTAGAGGCTGGGGAGATAAGAGGGAAACAGTAAGGAAGATTGAGGAGGAGTATTCTATCAGGTAAGGGGGAAAACTAATAGGAAGTAAGTAAAGATAGTACTATCAAGAGGATGGGAGTAAAGGACTGTGTTGAAGTGGTTGATTGGTCATGTTATTTAGAAACATGGTAGTTGCTAGTTGACAGGATCTTGATCTGACAGGATCAAATCTGGGTTCCTTTCATTATACCGCATTGCTTGTTCAGGTTCTTGTCCTTAAGAGTATCTCTTCACTCCTTTACATAGAATTTACTAACAGCCTGTTGTGCGCCAGGCATCATCCTAGATACTAAAACCCAAAGATAAATAAGATATGGTCTCTGCCTTTAGGGGATCCATGGTTTAGTAGAAAAATGAGATGCATTAACAATGATAATATAGCATGTATAGTGCTATAGTAGAGACATGTACAAAATATTATGGGAACCCGGAACTCATCTTGGGTGTAGGTAGGAGGTGGTGGGAGATGGCTGGACAGGGATTTCAGTGGTAAGTAAAGGTTCACTAAACAAAAGTGCAACTTATCCAGAAATACTCACAGAGTTGAAACATCTGAACATTATCTTGAAAGGTGGGTTATAATTTATCAAGTGGACAAGTTGAAGAAGGACTAGAGAGAAAGTCAAGGGCCAGATAATAATTCAGGGTCTTCTGTATTGAAGGAGTTGATGGTGACAAATTGGGAAGGGGGAAGATAAAAAAAAGGAGTGAAGCAAATAACTTCTTTGTTTTCTGCTTGGGTGATTGTGTTAGTAGTTATGCCAAAGTCTCCTAGGTTATCAAAGTTCCAGTATTGAGTCTGTCAGAAGGAGTACAGGTCTCTTCCTCAAACTGGTTTTGAGTTGAGTGTCGTAACACTAGACAGATGATTACTGAATAACTGGGTGCCTCACTTACACTTGATGGAGATAGATTTTCTTTTAAGTGAACCAAGTTCATGGAATTTCACTTTTCCAATAGGAACATTTCTCTTTTGCTAAGGCAAAAATGGGTCAAGTGCTGCGACACATGGCTCTGAAGGGCCATCGGATGAGATCCACAGCTGGGCCCTTAGCCCCTCATAAAGGCCATTTCTGCCTATTTAAAGCCTCCTCTAGGCTTGATCAAAATCAAAACCATTTCAAAATGTAATAAATTATTACATTTTGTGCTGAATTGCTATTTCTCAAAATCTCTTACATAGAACAGGATGTTTGAGAATTGAGTTTGTTGGAAGTTTTGTGAAACATTTTGTGCTTTTTAAAACAGAAATGAAAATATTACAGAACAGATATATGAGAGATATATCTTTTTAATGACAAAAGTCCTTTGTGCTGTCTTTAAATACTTGTTTACTGTTAATCAACTATTTGAGAGAAAGGCAGGGGAAGCAAGAGTGAAATTTCAGTGTGAAATTTGTGTTTCACAATTTGTCTCACAAACTGAATTGTAATGTTTTTTAATCAATCATAATGGATTTGTAGCATTTATGAAATGATCACAAAAGTCATCAGGAATATGAGAACCGATTCTCAAAGTTTTTATTTTGTTCAAAGTTAAGTTTTTTTGTTTTGTTAACAATTATTGATGAAGTCTCTTAGCTTTATTAAGGAAGTGAAAAGAAAATCTATGTCAGTCTTTGTTTTTGAATATGTAATACCTACACCCAGTAGAAGATCCAAACAATAAAAATGTGTACATTGAAAAAATCTCCTTTCTGCCTCCAACCCCTTACATAGATATAATCATTTTTACCAGTGTCATGGATATACTTACATAAATATTCTGTTGGATGTAATACTGATTCTAAAAGTGTAGCCCAAGGACTCCTAGGGCCTCAAAGATCTTTTCATGGGTTCTACAAGTTCAAAGCTATTTTCATAATAATACAATTGACCCTCGAAAAACACAAGTTTGAACTGCACAGGTCCAGCTACAGATGGATTTTTTTCAACCAAACATGAATAGAAAATGTAGTATTAGTGGGATATGAAACCCACTTATATGGAGCACTGACTTTTCTAATAAGCTGGTTCCTCAGGGTTAACTGTGGGACTTGAATATGTGTGGATTTTGGCATATGCAGGGCAAGATAGGGGGCAGTCCTGGAATGAATTCCCTACATATACTGAGGGACAACTGTACTAATGAAATTAATAATGATATTAATATATATGATATCTTGATATTGAAGTATCATAAAATGTATCAACATTTAGAAGATCCACATAACTCAGTGAAGTAGTATTTTCCAGATAACCAATGTATGTTGTTATGAAATTATGCATGTATAAAAGATCCATTCAAAGAGCAATATGGGTCAATGGATTTTAATGTAGCAAGGTATACGAAGTTAATTGATATGATTAACTTGCAACTTGGCCAAAAGGCCAAGATGCAATAATTGATATGATTTCAGATTCCACACTTCAGCTAATCCTTAAGAAACTGCCACTTGTTGTGTTTGGTATAGTGTCGAAGAAGATCATCCACACTATTTTGAAAAGGCTGTGAAAATACATCTTTATTTTACAACTACATATCTTTGCAGGACTGGATTTTCTTCATATATTTCAAATAAAACTATATATCACAACAGGTTGAATGTAGAATCAGATATGATAATTTAGTTGTCTTCTGATAAGCCAAGCATTAAACAGATTTTCAAAAATATAAAAACAATAACACTCTTCTCATGGCCTTCTTGCTTTTGCAAAATATAGTTTCTGTGATAAATACGTTATATAATAAAATCATATAATTATGATTCATTATTTTAAGAAAATTATTAAAGATTTTTTAAATTTCTCAGTTTTAGTTTTTAATATAGTAAATACATAACCTATATAAACAAAAGCTTCTTAGTATTCTCTCTAATTTTTAAGAGTGAAAGCAGTACTGGTTGGGCGCGGTGGCTCACACCTGTAATCCCAGCACTTTGGGAGGCCAAGGCAGGTGGATCACAAGGTCAGGAGTTCAAGACCAGCCTGGCCAATATGGTGAAATCCCATCTCTACTAAAAATACCAAAATTATCCGGGCATGGTAGCAGGCACCTGTAGTCCCAGCTACTCGGGAGGCTGCGGCAGGAGAATTGCTTGAACCCAGGAGGGAGACCGCAGTTGCAGTGAGCCGAGATCATGCCACTGCACTCCAACTTGGGCAACAGAGCAAGACTCTGTCTAAAAAAAAAAAAAAAAAAAACCGAGTGAAAGCAGTCCTGAGACCAAAATGTTGGCAAACTGCTGATGATATATTTTAAAAAGTGTACATTTAGTTATTTATCTATCATTCTATTTGTGTTTATGTCTATATTTAATTTTATACACATAGGCACAGTGTATGTGCAACTGTCATGCGACTTGATTTTTGGGTTTTAATATTGTTTGACCATCATTTCATATCAGTAATGATAGATATTTCACTTTTATGTGACTGCATAGTATCTCATGTTATACACACACACAATTCCTGAAAGGAGAATTGCTGGATCAAAGGTTATATGCATTTTAAATTTGATAAAACTGCCAATTTGTCCTACAATTTATGCTCCCACCAACAGTGACTGAGAATACCTGTTTCCCCAAATCTTTGTCAGCAGTTTTCCCTCAAATCTTTTGCTGTTTCCTGAGCATATAGGGAAAAAGTCTCATTGCAGGTTTATTTGATTTATCTTATTATGATTGGTGTTAAGCACGTTTTCATATAATTCAATGTGGTTATGTTTTACTTTTTTGTAAACCATATGTTTTCACTTTTTTAAAGAGAACCCTTGCACCTTGGTACAGATAATTTTTCAATCTCTAAATATAATTCTGAAAAAAAAAAGTAATGTGAACTTTCAACTTTGAATGGAATGCCCTTTAAAAATGAGCTAAGCCCCTCAAGCTCTAAGGACCCTTTAAGCTGTGACATGAAGCCTCAAAACAATAACAGATACATTTGAGCTATACAAAAAATTAGCTTAGCATGTTTACAACATAGTGATTGAATTGTTTGTAATATGATTTAACTAAAAGCAGAAAGTTGAGCAAAAGCAATTGGCAAACAATAGATGATAATGTAATGATAAACATTTATTTCTCTCTGTAAATGATGTGCTGTTTCCTTTACCTGTCCTTTGTGAAAAACAATGAGGAACGTTATTTCTGTATGTCACCATTTCCCACAGTTCAGTGGACAAGCTCCTCAAGATCTTCCAGTTTCCGTTTACCAGAGCTCTGCTTTTTTTTGGAGCTGAGGCAAAGGGACATTTCCTTATAATTTTATTGAAAACCTTGAGGTTAATAGTGGGAGTGATTTCAGAAATAAGCCTAATCTGTAAGAGAATGGGATTGTATTAGAGTTACTATCATGCTTAATATAATGGGACTTCCCATTCAACCTAGATGTGAAGATTTTATAAAAATAGCCACAGCCACATAATTGACATTTGTGTTTTGAGTCCCTTTTTGCAATTTAGTCAGCAGAGAAGAGTACAACAAATGAAATTTTAAGGGTAGATGAAGAGTCACAGCAACACATAAGATGGTCAGGGAAAAGCACTGCCTTTTCAGGGTCTGTTTGCTGTGGAAAGTCCCATAACTAATTTCTGAAAAGTAAACGAAATGAACAAGTAAATTGTTTACTTTTATCTCTGGTTGACCTGTTTAGCTGACTGTGTTTGATGACTGGGAAAATTTTATTTATTTGAATACAATAGTGGAGAAGAGCAAATTGATTGATCAGTAAATCATCAGATTTTACTAAGTGCGTACTATGTACTCAACCCTATGTTAGATGTTGTACAAGATGTAACACCTGTTTTCAGGGAAAGAACATGCAGGGATAAGTAGTTGTTGAGCACATATCAGGCACTATTCTAGGTCCTTTACATATGTTATTGCATGTAATGTTCACAGTAACCTTGTGGAGAAGGTGTAGGGTTGGTACTGTTATTCACACTTAAGGCCAGACACCCTATAGTTCTGTGTGTGAGTGTTGACATGATTCAGAGTGAAGCCAAGTAATTAGCAGCAGATACCTCATGGGGTAGATGGGCTAGAGTAGATATTTTTTGATTGGTGAAGAAAAAGGGGAGGGCATTCAAGACAGAGGCAACAATATGAGCTCATTATAGAGGAAGGGATAAGCAGTATATGTTTGTAGAATTACTCAATCTAACAAGAACAGGTGTGTTAAGGAGTTTTGGAAAATGAGATTGGATAGGAAGGGTGAAGCTGAATTATGAAGGACCTTAAAAGTCAGGACATAAAATTTGGGCATTTTGGACTAGGCAGTATGGAACCATGAAAGGTTTCTGAGCAGAAAAGGAGTGACATATGGAAAATGTTTGCAGGCAGATTACTCTGGAAGTGGTAAATTTGGTGGCAGGGGGACTAGATCTGAGATTATTGAAATAGTTTGATGTGAGGTAGGTGAGTATCTTTTTAAATAAAAGTTTTTTTTTTAAAAAAAAGGTTACTAAAAGCATAATTTCTCTAGGCTTTGAATTATTTGCTTTGGGTCAAATTGATTAACTCTTGGTAGATGATTAGACAGGTGTAAAGTGAATCCTGTGACCTAGACATCCCAATCACTTAGACTAAATCTACAGCAATATTTTTCAAGCCATGAGTTACATGACCCATTAGTAGGTTATAAATCAGTGTTGAAATGTGCAAATAGTGTTTTTTAAGTGAAATAGAAAATTAAATAGAATAGAAACTATCAATGTGCCTATACAGTGATAAGAAAAAGTGTGTTTGTGAAATTTTATTTCAATTATTTGTGTTACATCTGTGCATACATGCACATTGGGTCATGATATAAAATATATTTATTACTATGGCTTGTGGTAAAAAAAAAAAAAAAAATAAGTCTCTGATCTAGAGTATAGCCCTGAATTACTTAATCCTTTTTCCTGCCATGTAAATTGTCAAAGCTTGCATGATTGATTTGAACATCAATATAAAAACCCCACCACCTAGTTCAGGATGTCTTTACCTTTTTCCTGGCCCATTTCTAACCATCCCAAGTGATCTGTTTACCTTCAGTCTTTCCATACCAATTCATCTTATACCCAGCTTCCAGATCAGTCTTTCTAAGAGTATTTCTCACATCATGTCATTACCTTTGTCCAAAAGATACACTGGTCCTCAATCCATTTATTTAATATTAATTTAGCAAATCTCAGTTAAGCTCCTAAGAAATGAAGCCCACGATCTTTGTTTAGTCACATATGCAAAGCCCTTTTAATTCTTACCTCAAACTATATTTCCAATTATGTTAGCACCACAGAGACCCCATAGATCAGCTTAATTGTCCTACTTACTCTGCCTAGAATATATGCATTTTTCACTCTCCTATACCTTTGTTCATGCTAATCCCCATTTATTGGCCTTGTCATCCTTTAAGGCCATGACTTTTATAGTCATCTCAGCTGGACATAATTAGTTCCTCCTCTGGACCCACATAATACTTTTGGTCATTCATGTGAGACTCATCACATTCTGTCTTGTATTATATTAGTTGGGTTTATTCCCTTTTCTAGATTATAAACTCTTGAGAGTGAGGGTCACTTCTTGTTTATGCCTGCAATGTTAACAGTGCTTTGCAAAAGGTAGATGGTCGATAAGCAGCTGCCAAACCAATGAAAATACTGAATTTATGACACAGTTCAGTCTTTTTCTTTCATTTAAGCAGAATGACATTATATAGTTCAGCAAGCAATTTTCCCAATATTTTTCTCAGTATGACTGACAGCATTAGACAGAATAGAACAGAGCAAAGAGCACTGGGCTAGGAATCAGAAGACCTTCACACTAGTCTTGGCTCTGTCACCAAAAAATTCTGTCACTTTTAATATGCCATTTGATCTCTCTGGTTATTTTAGCATAAGGCATTGCTCCTATAAAAATATGGGACTGAAATGGTTAACTTAAGGTTTTTGCTAACTCTAAAAATATTCATCTTAGATTATTTACTGTGCCAGTTTCATTCACTCAGCAGATAGTTATTGAGTCCTTACTGGGGATATAGCAATGATCAAAACTAACTATATGCTTTCATGGACCTGACATTAAGGTAGTGAAGACAAATAATAAATAAATAAGATGTAATATATAATGTAAAATAGTGGTAAGTGCTAAAATAAAAATAAAACAGGGAAAAGGGATGGAGATTGGCAAAGAAGGTCCCTCTGAAGAGGTGACATTTGTGCAGAGATCTGTATGAGGTGAAAGATTTCAGGAGAAGAGCATACCAGGCAGAGGGAGCTGCTATGCAAAAGCCCTGAGGTCAGAATGTGCTTTGCACTTTGGGGGAACAAATAAAAGCCATTGTGCTTGAGTCATAGAGAGCAAGAGGTTGAGTAATAAAAGATGAGGCCAGAGAAGTAGTAAAGGACTAGATCACATGAAACCTTTTCAATAGAGTAAAGAGAATGTTATTCTAAGCACAGTAAAAAGCCACTGGAAGATTTTAAGTGGGGTGTTTTAGTCTGTTTTCACACTGCTATACAGATATTACGCTGGATTGGGTAATTTATAAAGAAAAGAGTTTTAATTGACTCAGAGTTCTGCATGGCTGGGGGATGCCTCAGGAAACTTACAGTCATGGTGGGAGGTGAAGGGGAGGCAGGCACCTTTTTCTAGAAAGCAGCAAGACAGCAAGTGAGGGGGAGAAGCACCAGACACTTATCAAACAACCAAATCTCATGAGAACTCCTTCACTATCACAAGAACAGGGTGGGGAAAATGGCCCCAATGACCCAATTACCTTCCACCTGGTTCCTCCCTCCACACTTGGGGATTATAGTTCCAGATGAGATTTGGGTAATTACAATTCCAGATGAGATTTGGGTAGGGACACAGAGCCAAACCATATCATAGGGTAGTGATATGATCTACCTTGCATTTAAAAATGATCACTCTGGCTGTTGTGTAGAGAATAGATGGCAGGAGTGGAGGCCAGGAGACTAATTAGGAAGCTACTAAAATAGTCCCTTTAAGAAATTATAATTTTCTATATGTATGTGTGTTTCTAAATAGATTTTTGTCTTTTATTTTTAAATTTTTTTAAAATTTTATTTTTAATTGACAAAAATTCTATGTATTTTTGGTATAAACATGTTTATATATATGTGTGTATCTACACACACATATATACATTGTGGAATGATAAAATCAAGCCAATTAACATATCCATCACCTCATATCCTTATCATTTTTTGTTATGAGAACATTTAAAATCTATTATTTTAGCAGTTTTTGAGTATATAATACATTATTACGAACTATAACCATCATGCTGTACAATAGATCTCTGGAACTTATTTCTCTTATCTAACTGAAACTTTGTACCCTTTAACGAGCAAGATGTTGAATGATTAGACTGAAATGGTGACAGTGAGGATGGAGTGAAGTGAATAGATTGGGAATATAATGTGGAGGGAGAATGAACAAGATTTGTTAATGAATTGAATATGGCAGAGGTGAAGGAAAAGTGGGAATTAGAGATGACTCTTATGTTTGTTACCTAATCAACTGAGGGGGGATGGTGATACCATATACTATGATGGGGAGAATGAGGAGGAATAAGCTTGAGGGTTGAGGCTGGAGATTTAAGCCAAGAGTTCAGTTTGTGATATAAGTTTAAAATGTCTATTTCAGATTCAAATGAAGAAATAAAAAATATATATGAATATGGAGTTTGGAGAGAAGTCAGGACTGGATATGCAATCTTGAGGGCTGTCACTATTTAAATGACACTTAAAGCTATGCTACTAGATGAGATAACCTAGGAAATCATTCAACATTCTCAGAGTGGGTAGGAAAAGAGTCAACAAAAGAGAATGAGAAAGAGTCGCCAATTAGGTGAAAGAAATACCAGGAGTATGGGTGTCACTGAAGCCAAAAGAAGATACTGTTTTGAGTTGAAGGAAGTGATCAACCCTAGCAAATGCTACTGAGTTTGAATAAGTTGAAGACTAGGAATAGATCATTGCATTTGGCAACATGTAGGTCATTGGGCACCTTGACAAAAGTTAATTTCGATGTGGTAGAAAAAATCGGCTAACAGCAGCAGGTTGTAAAGAGGTGGGAAAATGAGGAAAAGGGAACAATGAATCTATAATGAGAAAGTTTTCTTTGATGGAGAAATCGAGGAGGAGCTAAATGAAGATATGGGGAATCAAATAAGCTTATTTGTTGTTATACATATAAGGTATCTAAAAACATGATAGATCTGTTTTTAAGCTCTACTCAGGTTTAATTGACATACAAAAAATTGCATGTATTTAATGCAGACATTTTGATGAGTTTGGACGTATGCATACTTCTACTGTGATACTGTTCCTATAACCATAATAGTTTTATTGTCTGATGCACACAGCAGGTCAGTACACTGAAACATCAGGTTGTAGCAAAGAAAGAGGTTTTATCGTAGGGTCACTGAATGGGGAAATGGAAAGGAACCTCAAATTAATCTCCCCAAGGAGTTTGGAGCTAGGATTTTTAAGTGTCTCGGAGTGGGCTGAAGTATGGAAATCACTGATTGGTCAAAGAGTACAGGGTGAAGCCATGGGACAGCAAGATGAAGAAGCTGTATTTTCATGCTAATCTTGTTCCTCTGTGGGGATCTTCAAACTGGTTGCTGGAATTTGAGGTCTGAAAAACATGTTAAGCCATCCTCAAACAAAAGTCTTAAAATTCTAATGTCAGAGATCCTGTCTATAGGAACAATGGGGATACAAATCAATTTTTAATTTCCTATGACCGTAATGCCAGAAATCCTACCTATAGGAACAATGGGATGCAAATGGTCAATATCTAATGCTACATGACTTTCGGCAGCAAGGAAATGGACAAGAGGGCAGCCTGATACATGCTTAACTATAACTATATTTCTGTTTAGAATGCGGCATGCAATTCTTGTCAACCCCGTGGGAATGATTTCAGTCCTGAGGTGTGATCAATAAGGAGGGAATTGGGTGATGACTTCTCTGGCTGTGTCTTGCTGACAAGGGGCACAGATGGGGACCATAATCAGGATTTGAGAAATAAACCTGCTTTACAGTGGCCTGTAAATATTCTTGAGTGCCAAGTTTAGAGTTTTGACTGCATGGCAAAAATGTCAGTTCTTTTTACTAGTCCTTGTTGTCTGTTGGGAATAGAAGAGAAATACAACAATAATTATAAGAAAAAGAATTTGTAAGGAGGTCTGTATTAGGGCATTCTCACATTGCTATAAAGAAATACCTGGGGAAAACAATGTGTGAGACTAGGTAACGTATAAAGAAAAGTGTTTTAATTTGCTCATGATTCTGCAGGCTATACAGGAAGCATAGTGGGTTTTGCTTTTGGGAAGGCCTCAGGAAGCTTCCAATCATGGCAGAAGGCAAAGTAGAGCAGCGGGAGCAGGAGCAAGAGAGAGAGGGAGGAGGTGCTACATACTTCTAAATAGCCAGATCTTGCAAAAACTCACTACTATCATGAGACCAGCAAGAAGAGGTTGGTGCTAAACCATTCATGAGAAATTCACCCCAATGATCCAATTACCTCCTACCAGGCCAAAACTCCAACATTGGAGATTAGATTTCAATCTGATTTTGGGCAGGGACACAGATCCAAACCATAAAAGGGACCAAAACCAGTTTCCCATTCCCATAAGAAGCAAGCTAAAGAGATCATTAAGGGGGTCCGTGACATGCACTTCTTGCCAACATGCCATATTTTGGGGTATGGGTTTCTGAGCCCCGGCATCCCCTGTCTGAAACTTCCCTAGGAGTTTCACACAGTAAAAGTTGAGTTGGTGGAAAAATTTAGTAAATAGCTGAGTGGCAAAGGATCCCAGTAAACCAGTCTCCCATTCCTGGAATAGTCCAGTCCCATTAAACAGCTGTATCTCATTTCAGGAGATGCCATTGCAGGCAAACTATAGTTTGTATATCACAAAGTATGCTTGCAGTTACTCAGGAAAACAGTAGTAGCGATTTAATTTAGTCTAAGTCAGAGAAATGGAATAAAAATTTGAAAATGTAAGTTTGGAGACATACTTAGAAAAGAATTCAGGATTCAAACTAAACTGTAGACAAATAAGAAAAACTCAAAATAATGGACACAGTGTGCTAATAAAAGGCGTACTGTAGTTTCTTTTGAAACATAATTTTTCTCTCTTCAGGGCCTCATTTCTACCAAATAAAAATCAGTAGGACCAATTTATTTTCAAAATAAGTTTGAGTCTTATTATATTTGGTCTGAATATTTGCATAGAGTGCAGCAAGAATAATTATTGGTGATGTAGGCTTTTAAAATTATTTTTAATTTTTATTTTTTGTAGGTACATAGTAGGTATATACATTTCTGTGGTATATGGGATATTTTGACACAGGAATGCAATTCATAATAATCACATCAAGGGAAATTGCATATCCAGACCTTCAAGCATTTATCCTTTGTGTTACAAATAATCCAGTTATACTGTTTTTGTTATTTTAAAATGTAAAATTATTGGCTACAGTCCCCCTGTTGTGCTGTCAATGCTGGGTCTGTTAACCATCCCAGTCTTCCCCCTACCCTCCCACTACCTTTCCAAAACTCTGGTAACCATCCTTCTATTCTCTATCTCCATGAATTCAGTTGTTTTGAAGTTTAGATCCCAAAAATAAATAAGAACATGCCACATTTGTCTTTCTGTGCCTGGCTTATTTCACTTAACATAATGACCTCCCGTTCCATCCATGTTGTTGCAATTGACTGGATCTCATTATTTTTTATGGCTGAATAGTACTCCATCGTGTATATGTACCACATTTTAAAAAATCCATTAATCTGTTGATGGACACTTGGTTGCTTCCAAATCTTGGTTATCATGAATAGCGTTGCAGTAAACATCAGAGTGCAGATATCTTTTCAATAAACAGATTTCCTTTCTTTTGGTAGTGGGATTGCTGGATCATATGGTAGCTCTAGATTTGTTTTTCAAGGAACCTCTAAACTGTTGTCCGTGGTGGTTGTACTAACTTACATTTCCTCCAGCAGTGGATGAGGGCTCTATTTTCTCCACATCCTTGCCAGCATTTATTATTGCTTGTCTTTTGAATATAAGCCATTTTATCAGGGGTGAGATGATATCTCCTTGTAGTTTTGATCTGCATTTCTCTGATGATCAATGATGTTGAGTACTTCTTCAGATGCTTCTTTGCCATTTGTATGTCTTCTTTTGAGAAATGTCTGTTGAGATCTTTGCCCACTTTAAAATCAGATTATTAGTTTTTTTCTATAGAGTTATTTGTGCTCCTTATATATCCTGGTGGTTAATCCCTTGTCAGACGAATGGTTTGCAAATATCTTCTCCCATTCTGTGGGCTAGCTTTTCAGTTTATTGATTATTTCCTTTGCTGTGCAGACACTTTTTAACTTAATGTGACCCCATTTGTCCAAGGCCTGCAGAGAGTCTTGCCTGGCTACCACTGCTGATTATTCAGAGCCCATAGAATCTTTAGTCAGCAGGTGATGAATACTGCCAGGACTTGGTTCTTCCCTTTAAGGCAGCTGATTCCTTTATGGTGCATAGTGTGTTTAGCAATGTCATCTGTGTGCTAGGGCATGGAATGGGAACCTCAGGACTCTGCCTGGTACCCTATTCTACTGTGGCTGAGCTGATATTCAAGTTGTAAGACAAAGGCATCTTAATGTCCCCTCTCTTCTGAAGCAGAGGGAAGCAGTTCCTCCCAGAGCTGCAAGCTATGCTGTCTAGGTTCGGCAGAGGGGTGACACAAGCACTCCTTTGGGTGCTCTCACTAGATTGTCTCACTAGATTGAGTGTACCTTAAATCCACTGGCTGTAAGCACAGCACAGAACCAGGACTTGCCCAGGAATTACAGTCCTTGTGGCCTAAACTGGTTTTAAAGTTTATTTTACACCCCAGAGCACTTTAGCCCATGGTGACAGGGCTTGTTGAGACTTTAGCTCTGACCACTGGATTGGATGATTTGCCCCTCGCTAGGGCTTGTCTAAATGCCCCTTCCATGGGTACTGAGTTGTGTCCCATGTTGCTTTCTGCTGTGACAGGGCGTCACTGAATTCCAATGCAAACTTCACAATCACTGCACTCTCCCTCCCCAAACCATACAATTCTCTCTCCATTTGATATGGTTGATGCCAGGGCATGGAGGAGGGTTGGTGATTCAGAGCTGTCTTTCATACCCTCTTTAGTGCCTTTTCCCTTAATATGATCTTAAAACCAGGTACTGTAATTGCCCCTACAAATTAAAACCTTTCAGAGCAGACAATGATTTTTACTGTCCATTCAATTGGATTCCACACAAAAAGAGAGGCCAGGAGGCCAACTGGGAAGGAATTCTTATCCTTTTATTGGCTTTTTGGGTTCCTGAATTCCTTCAACTGCAGCTCCTAGAAGAGCAGAGTTTTGACCACCCTGATCGCTAATTACCAAGGAAAACCATTTTCATTCTTTTCATGGGTTCATAGGTGAAAGCCACTCAATTTTATAAGACACAAGGGATCCAATTAGCATTCCCCATATCAGCAGAGAAAAATTACAAGATACATATAACAGAGACACAAACACCAGTTATTCTACTCAGTTTGCAAATTTTAACCAGGCAAAACAGACAAAACACCAAAATGGTTACTCCCAGTCAGACCTGCTGACATTCTGCTAGTGATTCCTTCCAACTTGCCCACACACAAATAGGGCAAGACAAAAACAAACACAAGGCCTCACAAGTCGAAATTCTGAAACCAGATTTCAGAATTGAGACCAGAAGGGTCCTGGAGTACTTCCCTCTAGCACTGTGCCCTTCGTTCTCTTTCCAATTGGGGAAAATCCCCTTAAACAGGACCCTTCCTATAGGTTAGGGAAGATCAATAGGATCTCCGAAGAGGTTACAAGACCTCTGAAGAGGCCAACAGATCTGAAGAATGGAAAGGAGATGTCGGTTGAACTTGGAAGTACTCAGCAGATTCAGAAGATGTCTTTCAGATTCAGAAACCATTTCTCTGCTGCAAGCAAATGTATGCAATGCCCTGCCAGCAAGCGAGGCTCCAGAGACAGCCCCTGGTTTAAAGAAGCCAGGCAGCCAATTGGGCTTTCCTCTGGGCCACAGAAATGTGTGAGGGAGCACCAAACCACAGCCACATGACCATGAGGGGTGACCCTTTGTGGGGTTGCCACTAAATAGCAGTCAGAACATATTCATTGCCCAATGCACACAGCAAGTCAATACACTGAGACACCAGATTGCAGCAGAGAAAGAGGTTTAATTGTAGGGTCACTGAATGAGCTGGAAGGGAACCTCCAATCCATCTCTCCAAGGAGTTCAGAGCTAGGATTTTTAAGTGTCTTTGGAGTAAGCCAAAGTGTGGAGATCATTGATGAGTCGAAGAGTGAAGAGTGAAGTCATGGGATAGGGAAATGAGGAAATTGCATTCTCATGTTAGTCCTGTTACTCTGTGGGGATCTTCAAACTGCTGGAATTTGAGATCTGAAAAACATCTTAAGTAATCCTTAAAAAAAAGTCTTAAAATTCTTGTGTCAGATTCTGTCTATAGGAGCAATAGGGATGCAAATCAGTTCTTAAACAGTCTTATGACCCTAATGTCAGAAATCCTACCTATAGAAACAATGGCAATGAAAATGATCAGTGTCTAATGCTACATGACTTTTAGCAGCAAGGAAGTGGGCCAGAAGGCAGCCTGATAAATGCTTAATTAGGACTCTATTTCTGTCCAGAACATGACATGCAATTCTTGTCAACCTTATGGCGATGGTTTCATTACCACATCAAGGTACTAAATATATCAATTACCTACAAAAATGTACTTGTTTTGCTCAATGGATATTGTATTAGTCTGTTGTTACACTGCTATAAAGAAATACTTGAGAATGAGTAATCTATAAAGTAAAGCAGTTTAATTGGCTCATGATTCTGCTGCCTGTACAGGAAGCATGATGGCTTCTGGGGAGGCCTCAGGAAACTTCCAGTCATGGCAGAAGGGGAAGCAGGTATGTCTTACATGGCCAGAGCAGGAGGAAGGGGGGAGGGGAGGTGCTACACACTTTTAAATGACCAGATCTCATGAAAACTTTATCAGGAGAACAGCAATAGAAAGATGGTGCCAAACCATTAGAAGCTACCCCCATGTTCCAGTCACCTCCTGCCAGGCCCACCTCTAGCATTGAGTATTACATCTTAACATGAGATTTCAGTGGGGAATCAAATCCAAACTATATCAGGTATAAAGTCTGAGTTATGTAAGATGAATAAGTTCTAGAGATCTGCAGTACAACACAGTACTCATAGTTAAAAATACAGTATTGTGTACTTTGAAATATGTTAAGAGGATAGATCTCATCTTAGTTCTTCACACACACACACACACACACGGATCTATTTTTCAATATATTTTATGCCTTAAGCATTGTCAATGACAACTTTCATCTTTAAAATATATTTTGTCATTTTTCTTTTCCTTTTCTTCTCTCTATATCCCTTCATTCCTCTTCCTCCCCACTCCTTTCTCTGTCTCCCCATCTCTCTCTTCCTTCCCTCCCCCTACTTTCTCTCTCTCTCTCTCTCCAGTAGAAAAGCCAAAATTCCCATCTGAAAAGTTTTTACTATTTTTTTCGAATGCTTAGCATTCCCTCCTGAATGAAAATTCTTCCCAAATATTTTGTGAAGGCACCAAATTTATGAGAAAACACAAACTGTAAACTACTATTGCTGGATAATAAGGTTGAGCCTTTACTGTGGCTAATATTTCACACTGGAGAGTAAATAATTTAATTTATAAAATTTAGAAATATTTTATAAGAGCTTAGGATACAAAATTAAATGGTAGACCTGTAAGGGACATCTGCTGGGGGCAGAGAACTATTCTTTTTCCCTTTTCCCACCGTCATTATTGTATTTATCAAGAATGATGGGAAAATAATTTTTCAAAATCCAGAGTTTTAAAAAATTTTTAATATTTTTCCTTTCATGTCTAAGGAATTGATGATATTCCTTATTATTATGCAGGTTCAATTCTTGTACTTCATTTTATAACTACTTCATTTTGTGTTGAAAGGTTTAAAGCATGATACAAGAAACACCTAAATACCATTCATGCAGATTCACATATTTTATTGCAGAGGTTCACAATTTTAAAAAATATGTTGCCCTATTTGGTTTTTCATTCTTTATCTATTTTAGATAGATAGGTATAGATAGACATCTAATTTGTAACATATACATTAATAACATATACTATATAATGTATATTTTTTTCAGAAAAATATTAAATTTGGAGATATGCCCCTTTCATCATACAGACTTCAGTGTGTATTTCTCAAGAAAAGGAGAGTATTCTCATATGAAGACTACAGTATAGTTTACAAAATCTAGAGATTTAACAGTGATATGTTACTTTCGACTAATCTGAAGTCTTTTTGAATTTGTGTAATTTTCTTAATCATGTCTTTTGTAAATAGTTTTTTTCTCAGTAAAGGATAAAATTTAGTATCACGCATTTCTTAGGTACCATGTCTCTTTAGTTTTCTTTAGTCTGGAATGGTTTTTGAGACTGTGTTCCTTCATATTGAAATTTTTGGAAAGTATAGATCAACTATTTTATAGAATGTCCTTCAATGTGATTGCCTCGTATTTCCTCCTAATTAGATTCAGGTCATAAATCTTGAAGAGTAACACAAGTTAAATGAAGATTGTGCTCTAAAAAGTGCATCTTATTAAGAGGCATATATAAAGTGGGTTTGTCTGAACGTCGGTGAGGTTAGATTGGGTGCAGTGGCTCACACCTGTAATCCTAATGCTATAGGAGGCTGAAGTGGGAGGATCATTTGAGGCTAGACATTGTAGACCAGGCTGGACAACTATATTAGTTAGTTTTCACACTGTTATAAAGAAATTCCTGAGACTGGTTAACTTATAAAGGAAAGTAGTTTAATTGACTCACAGTTACGCATGGCTGGGGAAGCCTCAGGAAACTTACAATCAAGGCAGAAGAGGAAGCAGGCAGATCTTACATGGTAGCGGGTGTGTATGCACATGCGAGAGAGAGAGGGTGAGCGTGAGTGTGAGTGTAAATGTGCATAAAAAAACTACAATTTGTAAAACCATCAGATCTCATGAGAATTCATTCACTATCACAAGAACAGTATGGGAGAAACTGCCCCCATAATCCAATAACTTCCCTCCCTCAACAGAGTGGATTATAATTGTCAATGAGATTTGGGTGGGGACACTTAATCAAACTGCACTGGCAACATAGTGAGACCACATCTCTACCAAAAAAAAAAAAAGTTTTTAAAATTAACTAGGCATAGTTACACATGCCTATAGTCCCAACTACTTGGGAGGCTGAGGAGGGAGGATTGCTTGAGCCCAGGAGTTCAAGGCTGCAATGAGCCACAATTGCACCACTGCACTCCAGCCTGGACGATCGAGGATGACCCTCTCTCTAAATATTTTATATATATAAATATTAAGTTTGATTACTTGATGAAGGTAGTATCCACCAGGTTTCTCTACTATGGACTTAGTATTGTTTCCATTTTTAAGTAATTAACAAGTCATGGGTAGACCATATTTTGAGACCATGCATGTATCCTATTCATTACCAAACTTTGATTCACTAGATTGATTGATTCATTTTTATTTTTATTTTGAGACAGGATCTTACCCTGTCACCTAGGCTGGAGTGGAGTGATGTGATGATGGTTCACTGCAGCCTCAACTTCCTGGGCTCAATCTATCCTTCCCTGTCAGCCTCAAGTAGCTGGGACTACATATGGCATGTGCTACCCTGCCTGGCTAACTAAAAAAAATTGTTTTTTAGAAATGGTGTCTAACTATGTTGCCTGGGCTGATCTCAAACTCCAGGACTCAAGTAATCCTCCTGTCCTGGCCTCTTAAACGCCGTGATTACAGGTGTGAGCCACCATGCCCAGCCATATCTACTAGCTTTACCACCTACTGATAAATTTTTAACTCCAGAATTTCTTTTATATTTACTATTTGGCATTTTACTATAAGAAGTTTATTTTCTCTCCTATTTATTTACTTTATTATTTGAATTAGCATATACTCATTAATTCTTTTTTATTCAATGAGTTACAATCTTTTATAATTGCTTTTCTTGATATGCAAATTTTCTCAGAATTGGCCAGTATGAATGCTGTCAAACTGGCTCCTGTGCCCTTTTAACATGCCTCTATTCCTTGAGTACTTGCTTACTTAATGATGCAACAAGCTGTTCAAAGCTCATTTTATGCTTTCTCTGCTCTGAACATGAAATCAGCCATTTCCTCATGGAACTGTTGTTCATTTCAATAAGGAATAGTTTAGAAACTAGGATCTGGGGACTAGATGTCTTCATTCCAACAAGCTGCATCATGGTGTCTAGGTCTTCTCATTGAACAGGTTGAAATTTACCTGTTGCTGTATTAAAAACCATGAGTTTATACTAATTCTTCCAGTTTCAATCCACCACCACTGAAAACATTCTAGTCTTCCCCCTTTCCATATTTATAACTTTTTTTTCCTAAAATAGGGAAACATGGTTCCCATTATTCTCAATGCATTTACTCATTTGTTCAAGACTAAAATATGTAGAAAGTAGTTTTAGAATTGCTAATCCATTCCTCCATGATAAGGTAGCCCAATGAGTAGGATTCAATATGTGTTTACAGTTTATTTTATTTTTATTGAGGTAAAATGTACATGCCTTGAAATTGTTGAATCTTAAGTATACGACTCAATGAATTTTGGCAAATAAATATACTTATGTAACCCACACCCTTGTTAAAATTTAGAACATTTCCATCGCTCCAGAAAGTTCTCTTGTGTCGTTTTCAAATCAATCCTTCCCTCCTTTCCAGAGGCACACATTATTCTGAATTTTTCTCCACAGATTATTTTTGCCTATTCTAGAAGTTAATAAAATGGAATAATATACTATGTTTTTGTTTGTGTGTCTGTGAGATCCATTCATGTTATTGCGTGTGTCATTTTCCTTTATTACTAAAGATCCATCGTCCTGTTGATAAACATTCAGATTGTTTCTAATTTTGGATAATTATGAGTAAAGCTGCTATAAACACTCTTGCAGAAGTCTATATATTTTCCTTTCTCTTGAATAAATACCAAGAAATTGAATTTTTGGGACAAAAAGTAGGTGCATGTGTAACTTAAACTGTCAAATATTTTGCCAAAGTTCTTGTATTATTTTATATCCCACCAGCAATGTATGAGAGTTCCAATCACTCTATATCCTTCCCACGTTGGGTGTTCTTAGTCTTTCCCATCCATCTATTACTTCACATTCTAGGGGGGGAAAGAGGGTATCTCATTCTGTTTTAATTAATTAATTAATTAATGTATTTATTTATTTATTTATTTTTGAGATGGAGTTTTGCTCTTGTGGCCCAGGCTGGAGTGCAATGGCACAATCTCTGCTCACTGCAACCTCCACCTCCCGGGTTCAAGCGATTCTCCTGCCTCAGCGTCCCAGGTAGCTGGGATCATAAGTATGTACCACCACACCTGGTTAATTTTTTGTGTTTTTAGTAGAGATGGGGTTTCACCATTTTGGCCAGGCTGGTCTCGAACTCCTGACCTCAAGTAATCTGCGTGTCTTGGCCTCCCAAAGTGCTAGGATTACAGGCATGAGCCATCTCACCTGGCCACATTCTGTTTTTAATTTATACTTCCCTGATAACTAGTAATATTAAACATTTTATGTTTATTGGTTATTCATAGATCTTATTTTGTGAATATCTTTTAAAATTTTCTGGTTTTGGCCGGGTGCGGTGGCTCACATCTGTAATTCCAGCATTTTGGGAAGCTGAGGTGGGCAGATTACCTGAGGTCAGGAGTTCGAGACCAGCCTGGCCAACATGGTGAAACCCCATCTCTACTAAAAATTAGCCGAGCGTGGTGGCACACGCCTGTAATCCCAGCTACTCAGGAGGCTGAGGGAGGAGAATTGCTTGAGCCTGGGAGGCAGAGGTTGCAGTGAGCCGAGATCCTGCCACTGCACTCGAGCCTGGCTGACAGGGCGAGACTCTGTCTCAAAAAAAAAAAAAAAAAAAGTCTGCTTTTAAAATTTGGGGAGTTTGTATATTATTGCATTGCAAGAAATTTAAAAAATATACATTCTAGATAAAAGTCTATTTCTAGGTCAGAAATATATTATGCAAATGTTTTCTGTTTTCAAGTATACATATGTGTATGTGTGCATATTTATATATAAAGACCTTTTGCATCTCTGTTAATGAGTCATATGATTTGTACTTTTCTCCTAGTATCTTTAACTAGTTTGAGTATCATGATTATGATGGTTTTATAAGACAGGTTAGGAAATGATCCCTCCAACTATTTTTTCTGAAATATTGGTATTACTTCTTCTTAAGATATTTGATGAAATTCACAGTGAAACCATCTGGGCCTGGATATATTTTTTATGAGAAGGTTTTTGGAGAGGAATTTAATTTTTTATATAGATTTAGGGCTATTCAGAGTTTCTATTTCATATTGTTGCAGTTTCAGTGACTATTTTTTTAATAGTCACTTTTTATTATAAAAATGTCATTTGTTTATATTATCTAAGTTTTCAAGCTGACACAATGTTGTTTATAATATTGCCTTAATATTCTTATTATATCTATAGGATTTGTAGTGCTATCCTGTATTTCTTTCTGGTATTGGTAATTTGTGTTTTTACATTTTTCTTTTTTGAGAGAAGTCTTGCTACAGCATTATCAATTTTAATGATCTTTTCAGATAGTCAACTGCTGGACTGAATTGATTTTTCCTAGTGTTTGCCTACCTTCAATTTTATTTATGTATGCTCTTGTCTTTATTACTTCACTTTTTCTACCTACTTTGGGTTTAATTTACTTGTCTTTTAAAATCTTCTTAAGGTTAGAAACTTATATAATCTATTTTAAACATTTTTTAGCATAAACATTTGTATTATACAATTTTTTTCCAACTCCCTTAGCCACATCCCACAAATTTTTATGTGCTGTATTTTCATCATTATTTAGTTGAAATAATTTTCCAGTTACCATTGTGATTTATTATTTGGTTTATGGTATATTTAGAAATGTGTTAACT
Source organism: Papio anubis (assembly GCF_008728515.1). Classification (NCBI taxonomy): domain Eukaryota; kingdom Metazoa; phylum Chordata; class Mammalia; order Primates; family Cercopithecidae; genus Papio; species Papio anubis. Next base: position 48,383,447 of record NC_044996.1, on the reverse strand, counting down.
TCCATATATTAGTACTTTTTAAACATAACTTATTGTTGTTCATTTCTAACTTAATTCCACTGTGATTGAAGAACATGCATACTCTGTAAGAACTCACATTGTGTAATTTATTGGGACATAGTTTATGTCTTATTTTTAATCTAGTCATTCTACCAATGCAGAAAAAGGAATGTAAAAATCTCTGACTTCTCACTTTTATTATGGATTAGTATATTTCTTTGTTCTGTCAGGGTTTGCTTATGTATTTTGAAGATTTTTTCTTAGGTGTAGATACATTTATAGTTGTTTATGTCTCCTTGATGAATTGACCGCTTTGTCATTATAAAATGTCCTTCTTTAGCTTTGGGAATACTCTTTGTTTTATAGTCTATTCTGTCAATAGAGCAACTCCATCTTTCTTTCTTAGCTTTTTCCATTCTTTTATTTTCAACCTGTGTTTTGTATTTAAAAATGTATCTCTTATAGACAACACATAGATGTTCTTTGCTTTTTATCCAATTTGACAATTGTAGCCTTTTAATTGAACTATTTATTCCCTTTACATTCAATATATATATTGATATGCTTAAGTTTATGCCTTCTATTTGGTATGTATTTTCAATTTGTACCATCTGTTTTTTTTCTGCTCTGTTTTTCCCTTCATGCTTTCTTTTGGGTTAATCAAATATTTTTTTAGTCCTTCATTTTAATATCTTTATCATCATTTAAGTACTGTACATTCTTTTTAGGGATGTTTTAGGGATCATAATACGTACCTTTATTCCGATCTACTTAGAGTTAGTTTTTCTACTTATAAAGTATGGAAACTTTGCTTTGCAACAGTTTATTTTCATTTATCCCCCATCACCCTTTGTGGATGATTAGACATACATATATATATATATACACACACACACATATAATTTATATACATTGTATTTATATGTATTTGTATTTATATTTTATTTTTATGCATGGTAGTCCAAAAACAATGTTATAATGTTTAAACTTTAAAAAAGTAAGACCAAGGAGGAAGCTCCAAGTGAGTATACAGGCATCATTAAAAAATGATGACTAATAAACTGATAGCTAAAGGGAGATAGAAAATCTGAAAGACAAACATAAGAACTAAAAATTGATAGCCTACTGAGACCATGTAATATTGAGACTCTAAGATTACAGCAACATAGTACAGTGATCACTATTCTTAATTACATTGCACATTAAAAAGTATTAAATATTATTAAATTTTAATCAGCAAGTACAGTTTTCAAAGGCAAGTAAGTAGATAGCAATATTTTAGAAAGCTTTCAGTTCCAAAGCTTTGTTGGGAAACTTCACTTAGGTGAAAAATGTGTTCCTTGCTAATTTAATAACTCATTAGTTGCTGTCAATGTATGCATATATGTACATGCACATTTATATAGAGACAATATTTGTGTTCAGATTCATTTGTGTGACATTGTTTACAAGAAAATTGGCCAAAGGAGTTACCAATTGGGACATCTCTTCCTCTTGTAGTGATGGTTAAGGGTAAGTGACCTCTTTTTTGAATACATCATTTAAATGACTTTCTAGTAAAATGACTACCTGAATCTTAGTTATTGACTTAATATCTGGGCAGAGTGTGCAACAAAAGCAGTATTTCAGGTTAGGATAAGAAAATTTGACCCAGCGTGGAAAGGATGGATTATAGAATGGGTGGAAAGAAAGGATTATGATACTCCCTCTAATAAAACATGAAATAAAAATCCACAATTAGCTGAAGCAGCAAGATGCAGCCTATTCTCTTTTATTAGAAGTGCACATCATCTAATTCAGCATCTAGAGGCTTTATAGTCAGTTAAAGATACCTGTGAATTATTTGTTGTTACGGCAGTAATGTCAATTCCTCAAAATAGTTCCGTTATGGAAACAGGCCTTTAATTTTCAATCCCAAGTGATACAGTCAGATAACTTATGTCCTACCATGGTTCCTGGAGACAACTTACCCTTTGTTCTTTTTGTTGGGAAATCTGTTTAGGTACAGAAATAGTTGGTATGACATTTGTCCTGAAGTTGTGCAGCAGTATACATGAGGAAAGCTCAGGTATTATATGGAATCTTTGCATTTTTTAAAAGCATATTTAGGACTTTAAGACTTGTACATATACTGTCATACTTTTATATACATGGTAAACAATTAAGATAAAAGTCAACTTTGCATAACCTTATATATATTTTTTTTTGTGGTGAGAACACTTAAAATCTACTCTGTAAGGTAATGCACATGTTAATTAGCCTGAGTTAGGAATTCTACAACGTATATATATTTCAAAACATCATGTTGTACATGATAGATATGTATAACTTTATTCGTCAATTTAAAAAAATGAAACATTTTTAAAAAGGCAACTTTGGACATTTGTTCTTTCTTCATATGCCCAAGATATTTTTCATAGATTAAAACCACAGTTAATTCCCAATTGAATGAACAAGAGGTAGAAAATAATGGGAAAGTAGAATGCTGAGGGACCACCACATCCAACAAACTACTTAACTTTGGAATTTGTTTTCATTTAAATACACTAACGTCAGAATTTATGCTGTGGGCATTCCAAAAGTTCAGCATACAGTGATACAATTCCCCATTCCGACCCAGTACCCAATGGCTCCTGGGAATGGAATAGCTCATTCTTTCTCTTTTTTTGCTATCTCTCAAAACCAGCCTATAGTGATGTGCCTGAACTCAAACGGGAAGAAGATTTCAAAGACCTTGTTTAGAATTTGTAAAAGTTGGCTGGGCATGGTGGCTATGCCTGTAATCCCAGCACTTTGGGAGGCCAAGGCGGGCGGATCACGAGGTCAGGAGATCGAGACCATCCTGGCTAACATGGTGAAACCCTGTCTCTAGTTAAAAAAAAAAAAAAATACAAAAAATTAGCCAGGTGTGGTGGCGGGCGCCTGTAGTCCCAGCTACTCAGGAGGCTGAGGCAGAATGGCGTGAACCCTTGAGGTGGAGTTTGCAGTGAACCCAGACGTGCCACTGCACTCCAGTCTGGGCAACAGAGTGAGACTCCATCTCAAACAACAACAACAAAAAAGAATTTGTGAAAGTTGGAGTTATTACTGATGTGAAATTTTAACAGATAAAGTAATTAAGCATAGTACAATAGGTATTCTCTATCAATAATTGTGAAACCTAGTGATCAGAAATAATTTTAGGGCACAGAATAACTTCAACAGAAACAGGGACAAACATCAGGACTTCATCCTTTCCATCTTTTAGTCACACTTCTTCTCCTAGTAGAAAGCAGAGGAAAATTAGAGTTGTAAGGTCTATTGATGCATCTTGGTAAGAACATTTGCATTAAATCACTGAGCTCCTAAAGAGATGCATCTCACTGTTACACTTTTTGCCCCCCTCAATTTGTTTATTCTTCCATGTCATGCATAGGGCAACTAGAGGTACCTACCAGTAATATTACATTTTGCTTAACTATTCTTTACACACAAAAAAGATCTTTCCCAATAGTCTCAATAACCTCCTTTTGCAGTGATTTTTTACAGATTTTGTTTAGGACATGTGAATGTAGATTATTTACTGTACAGTTTAATAACGTAACTTCTTTGTTACTCACCAAGGTTTAGGTAAATACATTCATGGCATGAGGAAATGTGGGAATGGAGGGGTGGGGAAACACAGAGCTCGCCATACACTTACATTTTTAATGCCATACTTCTTATCAAAGAGAGGTTACTTTAGGAAACTCTATGGCAGTGGACTTTTGTCCTTATAGCATCAGCAAGGATTATGTAGCAATTCATTTGCAGATGTAGATTTTAGCCCAAGTAAATTATAATCAACATCTATCTGAGGCATTGTGCTTCCTTTATCTAAAATGCCCTGTTAATGAGTTTTCTGAATACACTAAATCATAATCTTTTATGAATCATATCTGTTTAAAAACCTTCAGAATCTCAATTAGATTGTCTTAGACGAAGAGAAAAATAAATGCTACAATGAATGTCACTAAGTGTGGCAAAGTGGAATGTTATCTCTTAAACCACTGTCTCCTTTAGTGGCTTCTTCCAAGACCAGGGCCTACACAATTTGTTCCCATTTGCTTGGGAAAAAAAAATCACTAATATTGGTGGTATTTTGGAGTGTACTTACCCTCTAGTCGATCTTGCTGTTTTCAAGGACGATGCTCAGCATGGTGTACTCTGGGCTTTTAAAAGAGCCTTTCTTTGTATATATCAACAGGGTAGTTTCTGTACCCTGTAGCTGCGGAGAGTCAAGCGGACCAAACAGACTAAGCCAGACTGTTATGGATCACACCACAAATTAGAGGCAGATGCATTTATTTCAATCTGGTGTTCTCTTTTGACTTAATATATCATTCTCCATTTTTTCCCTTCTATTATGTTATACCACACCTAATTTCCCAAAAGGCTTGAGTCATTTTATGAAAATGCATAAAATATGTGGAAATGGGTGAAAAGGAAACTAAGGGTGAGTAGGCTAAGATGGAGCCAGGATAAGGTCAGTAAGCCAATGCAAACCATAATGCTATATGATTCAGCTGCAGGTACAGAAGAACCTCTTTAAACATAGCCTGTAGCAACTGGGGTCAGGATGGGGCGAGATGGGAGGGCATAAAAATATCAAATGTTTACAGCATTTCAGTGGCCATCTTATTCTGGTTCTCTAAGGAAGAATATCAGTCCCTCTGGAAAAGGAGGGAAAGGATGAGAAGCTGAAAGACTGCAATCATTTTTTAAATTGTCAAATGAGTCAATTTGTTGGAACAGAAATAATTTAGTGAAAAATAGGCAATCAAATTGAAGTTTTCTTCTTCTCACTATTTAATCTTGATATATTGAGAAGCTCTTAACATATTAAAAATGGACAATGACCAAAATGAGAATTGGAATTTCAGCTAAAAGTATACGTGCTTCATCCACTTGTGGAAATACAAGTTCTGAATGATAATTAATGTTAGTCCCCCATCCAGAGTGGTATCCTTATTGTGTGTAGCTTTGGCCATACAAACCAGCCTGGTCCATCAACAGGGAACAACTTGACCTCTGATGAGAAACACTTTCACCCTGACAGAAAGTGGTCATGTCTTCTTAGCCTCTGTAGTCTGATTTAATGTCAGGCAAAGGGAACTTTGAAGAGATGGTCCTTTAAATATTATTGGCACATAATATTTATTACCTTTTTATAAAAAATTTGAGATGAAAGTCACATAATTTAGAATTAATCATTTTAAAGTGTATGATTCAGTGGCCTTCAGTACATTCAAAATATTGTGCAACTATAACTCATATATAATTCCAAAACATTTTCATCATTACAAAAGAAAACCCCATACCTGTTGTATTAGTCAGGGTTCCCTAGAGGGACAGAACTAATATATGTGTATATATATATATAGGGTTTTATTAAGTATTAACTTACAAGATCACAAGGTCCCACAGTAGGCTGTCTGCAAACTTGAGGAGCAAAGAGAGCCAGCCCGAGTCTCAAAACTGAAGAACTTGGAGTCTGATGTTTGAGGGCAGGAAGCATCCAGCATAAGAGAAAGATGTAGGCTGGCAGGCTATGCCAGTCTCTCCTTTTCACTAATTTGTGATTGAAGGATGCAAAGTTAAGCAGTTTTACTCTCCATATCCCTCTCTCCTTAGCCCCTGGCAACCAATAATTTGTTTTCTATTATGCATTCCTTGTTGACTATACACTTTTCGATGAGGCTGGTGAAAAACAGATGGAACTAACACTGGGCAAATTAGTCTGCTGTAGTAAGAAGGGTATTAAAAAATAAATATAGGCCAGTGCAGTGGCTCACACCTGTAATCCCAGCACTTTTGGAGGCCAAGGAGGGCAGATCACCTGAGGTCAGGACTTCAAGACCAGCCTGGCCAACATGGTGAAACCCTGCTCTACTAAAAATATAAAAATTAGCCGGGTGTGGTGGCGCATGCCTGTAATCCCAGCTGCTCAGGAGACTGAGGCAGGAGAATCACTTGAACCTGGAAGGCGGAGGTTGCAGTGAGCTGAGATCATGCCACTGAACTCCAGCCTGGGTGACAGAGCAAGACTCCATCTCAAAAAATAAAAATAAATAAATTGATAAATAAATATAGCTGGTGATGGGTCATTATAAAAAAAAATCTGCTTGCTAATCAATGAAAAAAGGCATGAAATGAGTGATGGCCAAGACTGTGTACTCATTAGTTATCTAGATTTAACCAGAAAAATGAAGCAACAATGTATGAACAATTTAGTTATAATAAAGACATTGCAAAAAAAACAGTTATTGATGAAACCAGGCAGAGAAAAAGCAGGGTCAGGAAATTTGAGTGTGTAGGCTTTCCATCTTAAGGAGAAAACAAATTGGATACCATATGGTGCAAGCACTACTCTCCCCTGTAACATGAAAACTTGATGAAAACAAAATCAAAGAAACCTTGAATGAAGAAACTTACTCATAAGAAAGTTCAACTTCATCCATGTGCAAATGTTTGGGCATGTTGGGAGGCAGAGGTTAATAGGAGTGACAATGGGTATAAACTGAAGGAGCTGTTTAATGACAGATTAAATCCAATTTTGCCTTCACTGTATAATGACACAATTCACCTTCTACCATTCAGTGCCTCCAGCATCTCCTGAGCCTCCTGAACCAGATGCACTTGAAATACTGATGGGGAGTGGGGGAACATTGTTTAAACATTCAGTTTTAACCCATGACTCAAGGTTGAAGGTCTCCAGTATTTTTTTTTTTTTTTTTTTTGAGGTAAAAAGCCCAATATCTGTAAAGCCAAACTTGAGATAGCTAAATTAGGAATCACTAAAGGCCCTAATCCAGGGTTCAGTAGTAATCACTTTGGTGACCTTAGGCTAGTAATTTACCCATTCTAATCTTATTTTCTCATCTCACTCTACCTATCTCATAAATTTTTTTTAAAGTAGAGCTAGGCTCTATGTTGAAAAACACTTTGAAATAGAACTCAGCAACTTTTTAGTTTGAATATTTACAAATAGCTGTTTATTGGACCCGTAAAAATAAGGGAAAAATCCTTTCTGTGTGACACAAATATTTATTAAGGGCTTAGTCACTAGCAATGAATTCCTCTATGAAGTATAGTCACTAATACTTCACACTGGTTTTTGATGAGGTTTGCAAATATGAAACAGTGTTGATAGTGATGATCCTTTTCATGGGGTTTCCACTTTTTCTCCTCTCAGCTTCTGACTTAGTTTATCTTAAAGCCCTCAGAAGCTTCTTGTATGTCTTCAACCTAAACCACAATATTTTCCCTGTATGTCTCGAGATTTTAGAGGAACCAAGGCATTTTTGAGGAATTCTAAGTCCTTTTTTTGGTGTTGAAATTCACACTTGGGAGAAGAGTGTCCTTATAAAAGATTATTCTGGAGAGCTAAACATAATCCAGATCATGAAGAATCTTTCATGATAGATATGAACCTGGTTAAGAAGCTCCTTTTTTAGACCGTTATTTAAGGTCGGAAATCCTGTTTGGTGGCCGGTCAGTCCAGTAATTTAGGTCTGTCTTCAACAGCCTTCTTTACTGAACAGAGAAGACTCAAAGACTCTCTGAAGTGACATTTTTCTTTTTTCCCCCCTGAGAACAAAAAGCATTAATATAACTTAGGTGGAAAAAGTGAAATATGAGAACAGAACAGAGCTACTTCTGTGAGGTAGCTACAATTATTTCCACTTCACAAATGAGGAAACTGAGGTTTAGTACAGTTAAATAATTTGCCTATATTCATACAGGTAGCATTAGAGTTGGAATTCAAAGTTCATACATTTTACCACTAAGGAGTAAGTATTTTCTTTTCCTTTTTATTTTATTTTTTTCTTTGAGACAGAGTCTCGCTCTGTCACCCAGGCTGGAGTGCAGTGACACGATCTCGGCTCACTGCAACTCCGCCTCCCTGTTTCACGCCATTCTCCTGCCTCAGCCTCCAGTATAGCTGGGACTACAGGCGCTCACCACCACGCCCAGCTAATTTTTTGTATTTTTTAGTAGAGATGGGGTTTCACCATGTTAGCCAGGATGGTCTCGATCTGCTGACCTCGTGATCCACCCGCCTCGGCCTCCCAAAGTGCTGGGATTACAGGCGTGAGCCACTGCACCAGGCAGAAGTAAGTATTTTCTAAATTACTGTGTGCTGAGAACTCTTAGGCACTCCTCTAGGAGTTTTATGTTAGAGAACTATGCAAGATCATGTGGAAGCAGGGGCCAGATTATATGGCACATCTAATAGGTTCTATTGAAATAAATAAAAGGAAGACATTACTGGGATTTGTTCAATCAGAGAAAAAAATTTTTTTGGAGGAGTTGGAACCTGAGCTAGCTCTCAAAGAAAAATATAAGAAGTAGATCAATTACAGTTGGAGGCAGGAGCATGGGTTATTCCAAACAGAGACAAGAATAAGGTGAAGGCACAGAGAGAGAAATGAATAGAGTGTATTGAAAGGACTCCAACTTGGTACAATACAATACTAGAGTCATGGTGTAGAGTAGTGAAGTGAAGCCTGGTGTGGTAGGGTAAGCTATGTAGAAGGCCTTGAACGCCAACCACAGGGCTTTCTCTCAGCCTTAGAACTGTTTATTGAATAAGCAAATTTCTGCCTGTCTCAGGTACTCTCACTATTGTTATCCATCAAGCAGAACAGGAGTTGCATTTGCTTTCCAAAGTGCTGTTATGTTTTATGTTTATGAGGGGAAATGTGACAATACAGGTCCAGGTGTCCAAAGGGAATTATAGCTGTCATCTTCAATGCAATACAAAACTCCATGGCTGCTGGGATTTTCATGCTCACTGGCAGCCCAGAGATATATTATTTATTTCAAATTATACCTTTTCCCCTTCTTTCTCTAATGGACCTGTCTTTCTTTCAATGTTCTGCTAGTTCTAGCAGCTTCAGCTGTTGCTGTCATACTTAATAAGGACTTTGTGGAGCTTAGATATTTTGTGGCTGTACCAACTTTCCCACAGCCCAGTAAAGGAGCTTTGAGATGAGCTTTTTCTTTCTGTTTGCTAATGTTTAGATTTCAACCTGAAAAATATTCCAGGTTGACCCACACTTATTCTGCTATCAGTAGGGTAGGAATCAATAAGATTAGCTTCCTCTAATGCCACAGCAAGGTCACCCACAAAGCTCATAGCTTGTCGAATTGCATGAAATGATCCAGGTTAGTTCAAAACTCCCAATGTATTAAATGTCGGTGCTCACTTTTGTAAAGTCAGGCATCCAAATTGTGCCTGGTATAAAGCATTAGGCAGTGGGTCTAGGAGATTGAGCTCAAAGGCAAGAACATCATAACTTTGGAATTATTGGCATTGACGTGGCTATTTTCACTCATTGTGATAGGAATGTGTTCCTGAAAGAAGCAAGATGATTCTAAAAAGTACCGTGCAATTATAAAACAGTGGGAAATTAAAAAGGTGCTTTTGTGCTTGCTTTCTTGCCACTGGTTTTTCGTTCCCTATTTTACTTTATGGTAGCCTATATGTCACTCAAATAAAATATAACTGGTGCTGTTTAGTACTTGGTAATTTTACTGTTGCTTGTACAACATATGCAAATATTCTAAAATGTGTCATTGATGTCAGTACATCACAAATAAAATGCACATGAAATGGAAATAACACTGTGCACACCCATACACCCACAAGTGCATAGGAGTCTGATCTTGATAGATTCAGAAGAACCCTTAGCTGGCAGTTTTAATAGGCAATCATAGAAAAGAATGCCAGCAAAAATGACAGAGTTCGTATTTCTACTGACAAAATACCAAAATGACTTATGAGTTATATTCTCAAAAATGGAAGGGGGGAGAACTGAAGAGTGGGTGTGTGTGTGTGTATGTACAGACTTATATAAGGTCAATGGTATATTGGAGAGTGTAGACTAATATGTGAGTAAAGTTATGGAGTTTAATAACATAATCATGGTTAACTAACAAGCACTGAAACTGTAAAAAATATAGGGAAGCATCAGTATTCAATGAGGTTGGGGGTACTGGGCTGCACAGCTATGATAGAACTGGGAACAGAACTCTTACATTGAACTGATATTTAGCCCTTGACTTTATGAATTTGTGTTGAGGTTGCAACTACAAAGTAACTACATTTGTTAAGTGTCAGAATAGTGAATTCTAACCACTTGGCAACCATGTTTCAGAAGGAGGATTGTAGTTACTTCACTAAGTGGGTCTAGGGGCAATAAGGAGATGAAATGGCTGCCTGCTAGGCAACTGCACACATTCAGTAAGGTGGGGGGAGAAGGAAGACTATTGGTAACACTCACAGAAAAGTGGGGCCTGCCTACCCAGAGATAGAGAATTACAGTTGAGAAAGGCCTGTCTGCCTGGAAGTGTGTGTGAGTATATTGTGTGAGTGTATATGTACATGTATATGTGCAGGTATGTGTATGTGTGTTAGTGTGTGTGTGTGTGCTAGGATATATGAGTGTGGGTATGTGTACATGTGAATGTGTGTATGTGTATGCATGTGTGAGCATGTTGTATGAGTGTATATGTGTGTGTGTATCTGTGAGTGTGTGTATTTAAGTGTCTTATGCATGTGTGCATGTGTGAGTGTGTAGACGTATGAGTGTATAAGCCTGTAGGTGAAGTTTACACTGATGCAGAAGAGTGCTGGAGCCCATGGGGAGAGGTGGTCAGTTTGAACCAGGCCTGATTTGAACCCTGCCCAATGCCTGGTGAGCCCATGCTCTGCACCAGTGTTTCATCCCTAGCTTTGCACATAAACACCATCTCTCTCTGGAAAATCTTTCCAGTCTCTGCCTGGATAATATAATGTAGCCCCATCCCTCAAGGACCAGCTCAGGTACAGCCTCCTCCATGAAGCCTCCCATGATTTCACTTCCCGTGTCCCCAAAAGATGTGACCTCTCCTGTGGCTGTGGGTTTGGGGTGGGGCATTTGTGCTGGGGTATAGATGAGTGTTGGAACACTGAAATGGGAGCAAACTGACAGGAAGAATCAGAGGCATACATTTAGAATTTGTAGTTTGTATTCATAACAAGCACCCTTGGTGATTCTCATTATCAGGTAAGTTCAGGAAACACTGGTCCAGTCTTATCCCCTCAATTTTTAGAAGAGACAACTGAAGCTCAGAGAGGGTAAATTTACTGGCCTAGGATCACACAATCCTTTAGTGACAGAACCAAGACCAGCATGCAGATATCCCACTATCTTTTCAGTTCAGTTATGTTTCCCTTTGTATTATATTACCATAATAAGACTGGCTACATAATTTGCATGGCCCAGTATAAAATTAAAATGCAAGGCTCTTTGTTCAAAAATTATTAAAAATGTCAAGACAGCAAAAGCAGAGCATTAAACCAAGCACAGGGCCCTTTTACATGCAAAGCCCTGTGCAACTGCACAGATCATACAGCTGTGAAGCTGATGCTGTCCCACAAAGAGTATTTACTATATCTTGCATGTGGTAGGTCATTCTATAAATACTTGTCGAATGAATTAATGTATTGAATTAACACCTCTCATTTGCCAGGAATCTATGAAAGTGGGATACTAGATAAATATGTTTTGATGGAAGTATAGGAAAGAAGAGAAGAAAAATAGGTCTGCAACATGATACATAGGGTTACTGACATTTGTGTTTGGATATTTTATGTCAGTGTTTGCACATGAATTGAGATTGCTACAAAGGCTATCCAGTATAAGCAATTGCTGAGTAACCAACACAGGGTCTCCGACTGGTAATAACAATGAATTTTAAACACTTCGCAACCATGACTGAGGAGGAGGCTTTGCAGCCCTAGCAGGCCAAGGAGCTGGGAGGAAAAGAAAAAAAAAATTGGCTGCCTACTGGATAACTGTGCATATTTAACAAGAAATAGTTTGGGGTGCAAATCATCTGAGTGTATTAAATCCAGTCTGTCTAGGGAATTGGTATGTAGCTTACTCCCTTGGTGAAGCTTCGACCTAAGGAATAATCAAAGCTTTTCTGAAATGTCTGTAATCACAATTTGGAATCCTTACGTTACCATAAGACTTCTAAAAGCCACATCTGCTATACAGTATTGTCTGGTGATCCATATAAACTCTTTAGGTCACAGGTTTTTAATTTGTCTGTATTAGTTTTCTATTGCTATGTAAAATATTACCACAAACTTAATGGCTATTAAGCCATTTATTTATTATCCCAGTTTCTTTAGGTCAGAAGTACAGGTACAGTGTAGCTGGTTTCTCTGATCAGGGTGTCACATAGTTGAAATCAAGTTGTTGGTTGGGTTGTGTTCCCATCTGGAGCTTGGGATCCTTTTCCAAGCTCATTTAGATTCTTGGCAGAATTGAGTCCTTTGTGGTTATGAGGTATCCATTTTCTTGCTGTCACCTAGAGGTCATTCTCAACTCCTAGAGGATGCTCTCATGTCCCAGTTACATGTCTCTCTCCATCAGCAGTTCCTAACATAATCATTTGCTTTCCTCCAAGTCAACAGAATAGCATCTCTGCCACTTAGAACCTTTCTGACTTCTCCAGTTTTTTAAGGTTTCACCTCATAGGTCAGGCTAAACTTGGGTAGTCTCATTTTTTTGTTAACTTAAGAGTCAACTGATTAGGAACCTTAATTTCATCAGCAAAATTCTTTCACCTTTGCAGTATAATATAACTTAATTACAGGAGTGAGAATCTATCAGATTCACAGAAGGGATTATACAAGCTATGTATAACAAAGGTCAAGATTATTGGAGGCCATCTTAAAAATTCTGCCTACCATAATATTCATGAAAGAACTTTAGGGACATATTCAAAACTCTAAAATTTTATGCAAAAAATTTTGTGATTGTTCATTTTTTCTGGGAGCCAGTTGACTGCATTCATCAAGAGAGGTCTGTGACCCAAATCCTATTAAGAATCACTGATGGGCCAGATAATATACACTGGCAAGAAGTGATCTAGAACCAAATACTTATTTCTGAAAGAATTTAACCAGTGTCTTTTCAAGGAACTAAATAATTCTAGTGTGGTGTTTATTGAGATGAGGTGGCTCAAGTTTTATTCAAAATGTATCTTTTAGTGTGTGATTTTCTTTTAAATCAATGACTAATTGGTATTTCCAAACAGATTTTGTTATCAAAGTGTTTGTTTCTTTTTACATTTATCATTGCTACTTTATTTTTCACATTTGTGTAACTGTGCCTCCACTGTCCTTCCCCATCTGTCTGCCTATAACATGTTCACCAATGGCAAGGAGCAGTTAAGTCAGATAAAATTTGGATATTAGATGGGGACAGAAAATCATCAATGCTGTGCGCATTATATTCCATACAGGAATATAATTAAATTTTGGACCTTCTGGCTAGGTTGTAAGCAACTTGAGGGACAAGAATCAGATCTTGTGTTATATTCTATATAGCACTATATTGGGTCAAAAATAAGCTCTCAGCTGGGCATGGTGGCTCATACCTATAATCCCAGTACTTTGGGAGGCCGAGGAGGGATCACCTGAAGTCAGGAGGTTGAGACCAGCCTGGTTTCAACCAGGTGAAACCCTGTCTCTACTAAAAATACAAAAATTAGCTGGGCGCAGTGGTGGGCACCTGTAATCCCAGCTACTCAGGAGGTTGAGGCAGGACAATCGCTTGAGCCCAGGAGGCAGAGGTTGCGGCAAGCCGAGATCGCGCCACTGCACTCCAGCCCGGGCAACAGAGTGACACTCTGTCTCACACACACACACACACACACACACACATACACAGAGCCCTCAATAAATATTGAGTGAATTCACTTTGATTCAGAAAATAATTTTTAGAGGGTATTGTGTGTAGGAACTGTAACAAAAAATAGGAAAAAATTATGTGCCTCAAGTTTACAATCTAAGGAGTATCAGATAATCACAACCCAAAGATTGTAAGGTGATACAAAGTCAGGAGAATGCCAAATGAGAGGTATGAGCAGTGTGGTCAGATCAGATTACATGTAGCATCTAATGGGAGTGTGGGTGGGGCTGGGCAAGGTAATGAGTCAGAGAAGAGCATAGCAGAGGAGTTGAAATTTGCAGTGTGAATAGAAATGGAGTACAGAGGGAGGAAGGCTTTAGAATGTAAGAAGTGGTAAAGAAGCAAGAAAGTCATACTTCAGGTAAATAGATGTATTGCACATTCTCCATGTGTGGTCCAGCCTTCCCCTGCTTTTTCTGATTGGATTCCCTTAACCTATTGGCTCAAATGCAAATATCTGTCATGGCCCAGTTTAAATGTCAGCATCTCCATAAAACCTTTCTCTTCACTCAGACCAAAAATAATCTCTCCTTCCTTTGAAATCCTGTAGCATGCTATCTACATCTCTCACAAGTCACTTTCTGTTGTTTAGCATATATATATATATATGCATGTTCTATCTTCTCTATCACCACTAATTTTAAAATTCCCTTACTTTGTATTGTAATTTCTGTTTAAAAAGCAATTTCACATACATTGTTCTAGTGTTCTCTTGGTGCAGATGGAAAGACCATGGCTCAGAAATTCCCAAGCTTTACTGCTAGTAAGTAACAGAGAAAGGGCCTAAGTCTAGGTTTTCAGAATTCACACCTAATACATCTTTTTAATTTTGTTTTCACCAGATTACTCTTTGTGTGCATAGGTACGTAAAATGTCTATGAAGGTGACAGAAATAAAATTTGCTAATATTTAAAATGTTACTAGTCTTGGCCACTTCACTTCAGAAGTCCAGTGAAAATGCTGTTTACCTTATCTGACAGATCCACCTGTGTAAATCATCTTTCTCATAAGTAATTATGGGGAAATGTGAGTCTGAGTTTCATATCCCTATATTTCTTCTAACATGGATGTTTAATGCATGTTTTTAACAACTTTATTGCTATATGATTCAAATACCATAACATTTACCTTTTTTAAGCATACAATTCAGTGGGTTTTTGTAAATTTTGTAAATTTACAAAGTTATGGAACTGTTATTACCACAGTCCAATTTTAGCATATTTCCTTCATTGCAAAAAGATCTCTCATATCCATTTGCAGTAACACACATTTTTCAGCCCCAGGCTACCACTAATCTCTTTTCTGTCTCTATAGATTTGCCTTTTCTGGAAATTTTATATAAAAGTTATCATACAATATGAGGTATTTTGTGCTGGCTTCTTTGTACAGTGTTTTCAAGGTTCATCTATGTTGTAGCATGTATCGGTATTGCATTTTTTTTTTTTGCAAAGTATAGATATACTGTATTTTATTTTCCCATTCACCAGTTGATGGACATTTGCATTGTTTATACTTTGGGGTTCTTATAAGTAATGTTGCTGTGAACATTCATGTATAAGTTCTTGAATAAACGTTTTCATTTTATCTCTCTTGGTTATGTATATATATGTATATATATGTGTGTGTATATATATATGTGTATATATGTGTATGTGTATATGTATATGTACACATATATATGAGTGGAAATGCTAGGTAATATGCCAGCTCTATGTTCAAATTTTTGAGGAACTGTCAGACTGTTTCCAAAGTGACTGCACCATTTTACATTTGCACTAATAATGTATGAGGGTTCCTGTTTCTCTATATCATCACGAACATTTGTCATTATGTCTTTTTAATTATAATCATTCTAGTGATTGTGGAGAGGTATCTCATTGTGGTTTTGATTTGCATTTCCCTGATGGCTAAATGATGTTGGGCATCATTTCATATTATTATTGGCCATTTGAATGTCTTCTCTGAAGAAATGTCTGTTCAGGTCCTTTGACCATTAATCAGGTTATTTGTCTTTTTATTATTTGAGTTATGACTTTTTTATATATTTAAGGTAAATGTTTTTTACCAAATGTATGATTTGGAAATATTTTCTTCCAGTCTGTGATTTGTCTTAATTTTCCTTATTTTATGATTTAATTTATTAGTTTTTTAGATACATGATCTCACTCTGTTGCCCAGGCTGGAGTACAGTGGTGCAGTCATAGCTCACTGCAGCCTCCAACTCTTGGGCTCAAACAATTCTCCCACCTCAGCCTGCAGATAGCTGGGACTACAGGTGTGTACCACCACACCTGGCTAATTTTTAAAATATGTTTTTGATAGAGACAGAGTCTCACTGTGTTGTCCAGGCTAGTCTGGAACTTCTGGCCTCAAGCAATCCTCCTGCCTTTGACTCCCCAAATGGTGAGATTACAGGCGTGAGCCACGGTACTTGGCCTTTCTTCTTTTTTTTTAATGGTAACTTTCGAAGCACAACAATTTTTGATGAAGTCCAATTGACTTAATTTTTATCTTGTTGCTTGCATGTTGTTGTCTTACCTACAAAATCTTTGTCTAGCCCAATATTACAAAGATTTGCTCCAATGTTTTCTACTAAGAGTCTTACAGTTTTAGCTCTTACATGTAGGTCTTTGGTCCATTTTGAGTAAAGGCTTGTGTAGGTATCAGGTAGAGGTCAGAATTAATCTTTTTGCATTGTTCTAGCACCATCTAAAAACTATTTTTTTCCCATTGAAATGCCTTTGTACCTATGTAAAAAATATTAATGATAAATGTAGGGTTTTTTTTTTTTTTTTTCTGTAACTTTATAGTACTTTTTGAACTTGGCAAGTGTAAGTTCTTTGTTCTTTACCAAGATTGTTCTGGCTATTCTTGAACATTTTGCCTTCTCATACAGATTTTAGGATTAGCTTGTCAATTTTTGCCTAAAAAGCCTACTAAGATTTTGATAGGGGAATGTCTGTGTGAGAAAAAAATGGAAAAGGATCTAGAAAAGACTATGAGACAATAGCAAAGACTTGGAATCAACCCAAATGTCCATCAGTGACAGACTAGATTAAGAAAATGTGGTACATATACACCATGGAATACTATGCAGCCATAAAAAAGGATGAGTTTGTGTCCTTTGTAGGGACATGGATGCAGCTGGAAACCATCATTTTCAGCAAACTATTGCAAGAACAGAAAAGCAAACACCACATGTTCTCACTCATAGGTGGGAACTGAACAATGAGATCACTTGGACTCGGGAAGGGGAACATCACACACTGGGGCCTATCATGGGGGGAGGAAGGGAGGAGGGATTGCATTGGGAGTTATACCTGATGTAAATGACGAGTTGATGGGTGCTGACGAGTTGATGGGTGCAGCACACCAACATGGCACAAGTATACATATGTAACAAACCTGCATGTTATGCACATGTACCCTAGAACTTAAAGTATAATAATAATAAATAAATAAATAAAAATAAAATAAATAAATAAATAAAAAAAAAGAAAAGACTGTGAGAGTCATCATAACATAAAGCCAATCTGACCCCAAGTGAGAGAGATGAAAGGGGAGTTGGGTAGAATTGTCCTAGACTTCCATCAGTCTAAAGAAGGTTTAACAGGAGAGTTTGACTGATAATCTTTAAGCCAAAGTCAACCAACAAATTGTTTTCTGTTTCCCAAGAATGGACCTGCCTTTGTGTCCCTGCCATGCTCAGTCATTGGCTGGGAGAAGCCTGTGGGACACACGGGCTCAATACCAGTGTGGTGATGGATTTTAGTGCACAGAAGGTAGAGCGCTTCATCAGTTACATTCCTTGTAGTTGGAGGTCTGTGAGTTGGATTCTCATAGTTGCTATAATACATGACCAAGCAACATTCTTCTCTTTCTCCAGCAGAACTTCAGAAGAAGGATCTGATCATTCTGGCCCAGAATCAATTTTCCTTGAAGTTCAGTCTTATAATATCTGTAATACTATGCAATATAGATTCTTCTACATTCAGACTGTCACTGTGTTCATGTGCTTGGCTGAGTCATGGTTGTTTCTAGAGGAAGTAGCCAAGATAAAGTTACTGGACCTCAATAATACTGGTTATTTAAGTTCTAGCAGTAAGTTCTGCTATGGAACTATCCGTGTAGATTTTGTATGAGATTCCTTCTAGATATCTGTTTGCATCCTCCTTTCATACCATGGGAATTTGTTGAGTAGGAATTCCATAGAGGCCAGTAGGAAGGCTTCATTTCAGATATGGACTTTGTACCCATTGAGATGATTTTCATAGAAAGGATTAGTTTAGAGAAGTAGATGAGAAACATTACCTTGGAAACAGCACGTAGGTAGAGTAGGGGGCTACTGAAAAGATGTATTCCCTATAGTAGGCACTTCAGTGGCATTTTACCTTTTTTATGTAAGTGGTAATTATGCATTTAAATCAGCAAACCTTGGGAGAGCATACTTTCTCAGCTATGTTTTCATCTTTTCATATGTCTAAAAATTAATCTTCTGTTGGGAGTGACTTACTGATGATCCCCATGCTATCATGTGACTTCAGCATTCTTTCCATTATGATGTCTTTTCAGTCTCCAGCAGAGGTAAAAGATAAGTTGTGAAGTACAAAATTTTTAAATCAAGAGAATGACAAAAGGAAATCAATGTTACGACTATGAAATAAACAAGAGTACTTTCCAGGGCAAAGAATTTGGTGTAATCTAGATAGTATATCTGATCCCTTTGTCAAATTCTTTTCTGAACCTAGGAGGAAGTTGTAACAGTCCTCATATTGCCTTGTACCCTCCAAGGAAGTCATTAACATTTCAAAAATATTATCGGGGTTTTTTTTGAAAGCTATGGGAGAACCTTACCATTTTAAAGTAAAATTATACTTTGCTTTGTATGATTTCAGCTGCTCTGATTCCATTTTAGTTAAGGTTAGCTTAATTCTCATGGCTCTAACCCATCCCAGTATATTTGCCTGAAGCTCTATTAAGTAGATTGTATTAAGTAAAATTTTACCAACTTGAAATTGAGAAGAGGTTTTAACCTGTTAAGGTTTTGCCATGAGAATGGATGTAGTTAGAGTAGTCATAGCTTCTATTCCTTCTTGGTTTCTATCTGCTTGCTTCATTTTGGCGTTGGCATTGCATTTACCTGCAGCAAAACCCTACAGAATTCACCTGAGGGGTTAGACGCTAATTATAATAGATTTACAGTCATGTGCTGCATAACAACATTTTGGACAAGGATAGACTATGTGTATGATAGTGGTCCCATAAGATTATAATATGATATTTTTACTGGACTTCTTCTATGTTTAGATAAACAAATATTTCCCACTGTGTTTCAGTTTCCCACAGTATTCAACATAGTAACATGCTGTATAGCTTTGTAGCCTAGGAGTAATAGGCTATGCCATGTAGTCTAATTATGTAGTAGGCTATGCAGTCTAGGTTTGTGTAAGTACACTATATGTTGTCTACACAATGATAAAATTTCCTAATGACACATTTCTCAGAATGTATCCTCATTGTTAAGCAATGCATGGCTGTGCTGATTGGTGTTTATCACAAGCTCTATATCTGGCAGGTCACTGCTGCCATAGCAAAGGCTATTTATTTTTCTTTGTTGATTTAATATAGTTTCAGTCATTAGAAAATATTTTCCTATGGATTCTCATTCAAAGTTCATTAATCAACAGAACTGATATATTGTTGAGATGACCCAGGACCTGGAAGTGTAGGCATGTGCCCATTTGTTACATGAAGTGTTGACTTGTAATTAGAATGTACTCACAATGCATAGTGTTAAATACAAATGAGTAGAACATGAGAATTGGGAGAAATCTTAGAGATTATCTGGTCCAACCCCCTGCATTTTACTATGGAGGAAACTTTGTGTGGCCCAAGTCACATAACAAGTAAATAGAGGCAGAACTCTTTTGGGCCTGAATTTATATCTCCAGACTCCTATTCCAGTGATTATTCTATTTCCTGTTCTGTTTCTTAAGTGACTTAGTCTAATCATATATTGGGTAGCTTACATGGAAATTAAAAGTAAACATTGAGATAAGTAACTGTTTAATTTCACTTTGAAAACTAAGAACAATTGGCTATGAACAGGTGGGGTAAAAACTTTCAAATGCTTTGTGAAAAATTAAGGTCTATTTTTCTGGGGGTGACAGTGATCTTTGATTGAAGACATCTGATGCAGAACTATCTGGGCTTGCATTGTACTGCATATACGGCTTTTAAGCACTTGAAATGTGCCTAGTCCAAACTGAGATAGATGTTGTAACTGTAAACTAGACACTGTACTTCAAAGAATTAGTACCAAAAAAGAATGTAAAATATTTCACTAATATTGTAAATATTATACATAATGAAATTATATTATTTGGATATATTGGGTTAATTATATACATATTATTAAATTAGTTTTATCAATTTATTTTTACTTTTTAATGTGGCTACTAGAAAATTTAAAATTACATGTGTGGCTCACATTGTATTTCTATTGAATAGCACCTGTCCAGATTGTTGCTACCAAATGTATGGTCCATGAACCAGCAGCATTGGCATTTCTTGAGTGCTTGAAATTAATGCAGAATTTTATGACTCAAGCCAAACTGACTAAATTTGAATCTGCATTTTAACAAGATTCCCAGGGTAATTTACATGGACATTAAAGTTTGATATATACTGAGCAAGCATGTGCACACCTTGTTCAGATACCCCCTAGTTCTCCACACAGAACTTGTTGGATTCCCTTCTGACTTGATATGTGACATTTAGAGCCAGGTCAACCCATGACATTCTGGCTTTAAGCTTTGGTAGATTTTTAAACTGCTTTTATGTGCAGTGGTTTTCTGATCTCAAAAAGCTCTACCTTTCTTGTATACCAACATGTTTTTACTAATAAATCAGACAGCAGTGCAGTGATGAAGATGGGAACTCCAGTAGGCCAAATATGAAAATTACAAATGCTGTTAATACCCAAATCTACCTTCTGCTCAGATATTTCTCCTGGTTCTACATCAATACAGCCAACTGTCTGTTTTATATTTACCTCTGGTATTCTACTAGAATCTCAATACAAAGTGTCCAAAACAAAATTCATCATGTTACCTTAAAAGTATGATTATTTTTATATTTCCTGTCCTAATGGGTATCAGTACCATCTACCTACACATCTAAGTGTGACCTGAAAGTTATAATTAATAATCCTTCTTTCACTTCTTCCTACAAACCTGAAATCCAGTTAGCCCCTTAAGTAGTCAACTCTGCCTCACATCTCTCTCTGGACTATATTCTTACTTTCCACTTATACTGCTCTAATTCTAAGCTTTCATTAAATCTTTCCTGAATTATTATACTAGCCTCCTATCTAGTCTTCTATCGTTGTACTATCTTTCCTTTCTAAACATTTTTCCACATTGCAACCAGAAATACCTTTCTCAAATACAAATCTGATCATGCCTAAAATCCTTTGGTGACTTCTGAGTAGCTCAGTCTCCTTGTTAAATGGGGCTAATAATAGCACCTATGTCAAAGGTTTATTGTAATAATTAAATTAATGTATATAAAGTGTTTAGAATAGTGCCTGGTACAGTGTAAGTGATATGTAGGTATTAGCTTATATTATGTTTATTATTCAAGTTTCTTTACAACATGTGACCTCAACCTATTTTGTTATTGAAACCAATGTCCTATCAATTTCTTACAACACACAAAACATTTTATGGCTTATGCATTTTCTGTTACACTGTTTGTGCTGCCTAGAAAACTCTTTTTTGTGCCAGAAAAAAAAAAAAAAAACACTTCATATTTTTCCCCAAGTTGGTTCCTGGCCTTCATGGCTCCTTTTGATGGCAAAAATTTACCTATATTCCATGCTTGCTTATTAAAATACATTCCTAAACTATGATTATCTAATGCTGGAAGCTTACATATTCCATTTGATAAATGGATGATGCTGCCCAAAGGGAATGTATGGCAACATTTCAGATTTCATTACCATGAACATTTAAACCAAAGTAACCAAAGCTTTCCCAGATGGTGAAATGAACAGCTAATTTTTGTAAACAGAACAGCAGGTGGTCTCCTAATTTATCCAAACTCAAAGGAAAAAACTTATTTGTGACCTTCAGACAGATACTGAATACTGGGGAAAAATGATTTTTGTCAGCTTGTTTATATAAAGTTTTAAAGCACTATTGCTTGGTGTTTTCCTCCTGTTTTAATTGAAATAATTAATTCCAATTAGAATAACAGGCATAACTGTCTTTACAAAATAGTTCTATTCTAGAAGAGATATAGTTCAATAGCATTACCTCAAATAAAATACTACCAAAATGTCATTGGACAAAGTTGGAATTTATAGAAATCTGATAGCGAATTCTACTAAGATATCACCTCCTAACTTAAGATTTCCTTAAGTGTGCATTCTGAAAGGCTGCCTCAGCTTCCCTTGCAGGAACCTATCACACTTCCAAATTTCTTGCCACTGTCTCTTCAAGAAGCGACAATGGCAAGATAGACAGGCAGAAGAACCAGCACAAGTGACAACAAATAGGCAGGAAGGATCAATGCATATTCACTGAGTCACCAGAACAATCCAAATGAGTAATAGCAGAAGGTTCCTGTTGGGGACCAGAAGCAAATGCAGGTATCCCAGACATATAAAACAGAATCTCAGGGAATAGGTCCAAAAAACTTCATTTTTAACAAGTACCCTGCCACCCTCAAATAATACAGATGCTCATAAATATTTGAGAACCACTGGGCTAAGTCTTCAGTTTAGTTCACCTGCATTTGTTGCTGGTCCCCAACAGGGACCTTCTGCTATAATTCATTTGGATTGCTATGGTGATTCTGTGAACATGCATTGCTCCTTCCTGTCTAGTCATCAATTGTGCTTGTTCTTTTGCCTCTCTATCTTGCTGTTGTCTCTTCTTTTCATCTTTCATTATTTTATTTGCTTCTCAAATGTTCTCTACTCGATGATACTTTTATGAGGGATGCCAACTTTCACCACTGTTATGCGACATAGTACTGGAAGTCCTAGCTAGAGCAATCAGACAAGAGAAACATATAAAGGGCATCCAAACTGGAAAGAAAGAAGTAAAACTATCCCTGTTTGCAGATGATATAATCTTATATTTGGAAAAACCTAAAGACACCACCAAAAACTATTAGAACTAATAAATAAATTCAGTTAAGTTGAGGGATACAAAATCAACATACAAAAATCAGTAGCATTTCTATATGTCAACAGGTTACAAACTGGAAAATACATCTTAAAAACTAGTAGTCCAATTTACAATAGCCATTAATAAAATCAAATACCTAGGAATTAACCAAATAAGTAAAAGTTCTCCATAATGAAACTGCAAAAAGCTGATGAAATAAATTGAAGAGGACACCAAAAATTGGACAAATATTCCATGTTCATGGACTAGAAGAATCAGTATTGCTAGAATATCCATACTACCCAAAGCAATCTACAGATTCAATGTAATCCTATCAAAATACCAATGATATTCTTCACAGAAATAGAAAAAAAGTACCCTAAAATTTATATGGAACCACAAAAGACCCAGAATATCCAAAGCTATCCTAAGCTCAAGAACATAGACTGGGGAAAGACCGTCTTTTCAACAAATGGTGCTAGGTAAACTGGATATCCATATGTGGAAGAATGAAACAAGACCCCTATCTCTTGTCATATACAAAATGAAATCAAACTAGATTAAGAGATTAAATCTAAGACCTCAAAATAGGAAACTACTACAAGAAAACGTTGGGAAAGGTCTCCAGGACATCAGCCTGGGCAAAGATTTTCTGAGTAATACCCCACAAGCACAGGCAACCAATGCAAAAATGGACAAATGGAATCACAGGAAGTTAAAAAGCTTCTGTATGGCAAAGGAAACAACCAACAAAGTGAAGAGACAACCCACAGAATGGAAGAAAATATTTGCAAACAAGCCATTTGACAAGGGGTTAATAACCAGAATATATAAGAAGTTCACGTATGTTTATTGCAGCACTATTCACAATAGCAAAGACTTGGAATCAACCCAAATGTCCATCAGTGACAGATTGGATTAAGAAAATGTGGCACATATACACCATGGAATACTATGCAGCCATAAAAAAGGATGAGTTTGTGTCCTTTGTAGGGACATGGATGCAGCTGGAAACCATCATTCTTAGCAAACTATCACAAGAACAGAAAACCAAACACTGCATGTTCTCACTCATAGGTGGGAACTGAACAATGAGATCACTTGGACTCAGGAAGGGGAACACCGGGGCCTATCATGGGGAGGGGGGAGGGGGGAGGGATTGCATTGGGAGTTATACCTGATGTAAATGACGAGTTGATGGGTGCAGCACACCAACATAGCACAAGTATACATATGTAACAAACCCGCACGTTATGCACATGTACCCTACAACTTAAAGTATAATAATAATAAAAAAAAAAAGAAGAAGTTCAAACAACTCTAAAGGAAAAACCTAATCATCTCATTTAAATGGGCAAAAATATTGGAATAGACATTTCTCAAAAGAAGATATACAAATGGGAAGCAGGCATATGAAAAGGTGCTCAATATCATTGATCAACAGAGGAATGCAACTCAAAACTATAATGAGAATCCTCTCATCCCAGTTAAAATGGCTTTCATCCAAAAGACAGGCAATAACAAATGCTGGAAAGAATATAGAGCAAAGGGAACCCTCGTCCACTGTTTGTAGGAATGTAAATTAGTACAACCACTATGGAGTCCAATTTGGAGGCTCCTATAAAAAACTAAAAATTGAGCTACCATATGATCCAGCAATCCCCCTGCTGGTATATATCCAAAAGAAAAGAACTCAGTATATCAAAGAGGTATCTACACTCCAGTGTTTGTTGCAGCACTGTTCACAATAGCTAAGAATTAGAAACAGTGTCCATCAACAGATAAATGGATAAAATGTAGTACATATACAAAATGGAGTAAAATTCAGTCATAAACAAGAATGAAATCCTGTTATTTGCAGCAACATAGATGGAATAGGAGGACATTCAGTGAAATAAGCCAGGCACAAAGACAGCATTGCATGTTCTCGTTTATTTGTAGGATCTAAAAATCAAAACAGTTGAACTCATGGACATAGAGAGTAGAAGGATGGTTACGAGAGGCTTGGAATGGTAGTGGGGGGTGGAGGCAGGGATGGTTGATGGGTACAAAAATATAGTGATAATGAATGAATAAGGCCTAGTATTTGATAACACAATAGGGGGACTATAGTCAATAATAATTTAATTGTACATTTTAAAATAGCTAAGAGTATAATTGTAACACGAAAGGTAACTGCTTGAAAGGATGGATATTCCATGTTCCATGATGTGATTATTATGCATTGTATACCTGTGTCAAAATATCTCATGTATCCCACGAATATATACACCTATGATGCACTCACAACTATAAAAAATAAAAAAATGAAAAAAAATGCATTTCTGGACCCTGTTTTTGGGAGAAATCTCTCTCTCTTACTAAACTGTGTTTTCACACATACTCAATTGAGAGCTTTGTATGCGAATTATCATCTTAGTCTTCTCTCTTCTAGGATGAATCTCGGTGTTTTACTCACTACTGAAATCCTGTATGTACTTGTGTGCACAACATATACCATCCTTCACACAGAAAACACATGCAACAAAATTTGAAAACTAGTTCTTTGGAAGAAATAAATATATATTTTATATATAGGGGTTTTTTTATATATGCTTTAAGTTCTAGGGTACATGTGCACAGCATGCAGGTTTGTTACATATGTATACATGTGCCATGTTGGTGTGCTGCACCCATTAACTTGTCATTTACATTAGGTATATATCCTAATGCTATCCCTAGCCCCTGTCCCATCCCCACAATAGGACCCAGTGTGTGATGTTCCCCTTCCTGTGTCCAACTGATCTCATTGTTCAGTTCCCACCTATGAGTGAGAACATGCGGTATTTGGTTTTCTGTTCTTGCAATAGTTTGCTGAGAATGATGGTTTCCAGCTGCATCCATGTCCCTACAAAGGACACGAACTCATCCTTTTTTATGGCTGCATAGTATTCCATGGTGTATATGTGCCACATTTTCTTAATCCAGTCTGTCACTGATGGACATTTGGGTTGATTCCAAGTCATTGCTATTGTGAATAGTGCTGCAATAAACATACGTGTGCATGTGTCATTATAGCAGCATGACTTATAATCCTTTGGGTATATCCCCAGTAATAGGATGGCTGGATCAAATGGTATTTCTAGTTCTAGATCCTTGAGGAATCGCCACACTGTTCAAACTAGTTCAAATGTTTGAACTAGTTAACAGTCCCACCAACAGTGTAAAAGTGTTCCTATTTCTCCGCATCCTCTCCAGCACCTGTTGTTTCCTGATTTTTTAATGATTGCCATTCTAACTGGTGTGAGATGGTATCTCATTGTGGTTTAATTTGCATTTCTCTGATGGCAAATGATGATGAGCATTTTTTCATGTGTCTGTTGGCTGTTGGAATGTCTTCTTTTGAGAAGTGTCTGTTCATACTCTTTGCCCACTTTTTGATGGGGTTGTTTGTTTTTTTCTTGTCAATTTGATTGAGTTCCTTGTAGGTTCTGGATATTAGCCCTTTTTCAGATGAGTAGATTGCAAAAATGTTCTCCCATTCTGTAGGTTGCCTCTTCACTCTGATGGTAGTTTCTTTTGCTGTGCAGAAGCTCTTTAGTTTAATGAGATCCCATTTGTCAATTTTGGCTTTTGTTGCTGTTGCTTTTGGTGTTTTAGACATGAAGTCCTTGCCCATGCCTATGTCCTGAATGGTATTACCTGGGTTTTCTTCTAGGGGTTTTATGGTTTTAGGTCTAACATTTAAGTCTCCAATCCATCTTGAATTAATTTTCGTATAAGGAGTAAGGAAAGGATCCAGTTTCAGCTTTCTACTTATGGCTAGCCAGTTTTCCCAGCACCGTTTATTAAATAGGGAATCCTTTCCCCATTTCTTGTTTCTCTCAGATTTGTCAAAGATCAGATGGCTGTAGATGTGTGGTATTATTTCTGAGGACTCTGTTCTGTTCCATTGGTCTATATCTCTGTTTTGGTACCAGTACCATGCTGTTTTGGTGACTGTAGCCTTGTAGTATAGTTTGAAGTCAGGTAGCGTGATGCCTCCAGCTTTTTTCTTTTGACTTAGGATTGTCTTGGCAATGCGGGGTCTTTTTTGGTTCCATATGAACTTTAAAGTAGTTTTTTCCAATTATTTGAAGAAAGTCATTGGTAGCTTAATGGGGATGGCATTGAATCTATAAATTACCTTGGGCAGTATGGCCATTTTCACAATATTCATTCTTCCTCTCCATGAGCATGGTATGTTCTTCCGTTTGTTTGTATCTTCTTTTATTTCATTGAACAGTGGTTTGTAGTTCTCCTTGAAGAAGTCCTTCACATCCCTTGTAAGTTGGATTCCTAGGTATTTTATTCTCTTTGAAGCTATTGTGAAGGGGATTTCATTCATGATTTGGCTGTCTGTTTGTCTGTTACTGGTGTATACGAATGCTTGTGATTTTTGCACATTAATTTTGTATCCTGAGACTTTGCTGAAGTTTCTTATCAGCTTAAGGAGATTTTGGGCTGAGTTGATGGGGTTTTCTAAATATACAATCATGTCATTTGCAAAGAGGGACAATTTGACTTCTTCTTTTCCTAACTGAATACCCTTTATTTCTTTCTCTTGCCTGATTGTCCTAGCGAGAACTTCCAACATTATGTTGAATAGGAGTGGTGAGAGAGGGCAACCCTGTCTTGTGCCAGTTTTCAAAGGGAATGCTTCCAGTTTTTGCCCATTCAGTATGATATTGGCTGTGGATTTGTCATAAATAGCTCTTATTGTTTTGAGATACATTCAATCAATACAGAATTTATTGAGCATTTTTAGCATGAAGGGCTGTTGAATTTTGTCACAGGCCTTTTCTGCATCTATTGAGAGAATCATGTGGTTTTTGTCTTTGGTTCTGTTTATATGCTGGATTATGTTTATTGATGTGCATATGTTGAACCAGCCTTGCATCTCAGGGTTGAAGCCCACTTGATCATGGTGGATAAGCTTTTTGATGTGCTGCTGGATTCAGTTTGCCAGTATTTTATTGAGGATTTTTGCATCAATGTTCATCGGGGATATTGGTCTAAAATTCTCTTTTTTTGTTGTATCTCTGTCAGGCTTCAGTATCAGGATGATGTTGGTCTCATAAAATGAGTTAGGGAGGATTCCCTCTTTTTCTATTGATTGGAATAGTTTCAGAAGGAATGGTACCAACTCTTCCTTGTACCTCTGGTAGAATTCAGCTGTCAATCTGTCTGGTCCTGGACTTTTTCTGGGTGGTAGGCTATTAATTATTGCCTCAATTTCAGAGCCTGCTATTGGTCTATTCAGGAATTCAACTTCTTCCTGGTTTAGTCTTGGAAGAGTGTAAGTGTCCAGGAAATTATCCATTTCTTCTAGGTGTTCTAGTTTATTTGCATAGAGGTGTTCATAGTATTCTCTGATGGTAGTTTGTATTCCTGTGGGGTCGGTGGTGGTATCCCCTTTGTCATTTTTTATTGCGTCTATTTGATTCTTCTTTCTTTTCTTCTTTTTTAGTCTTACTAGCGGTCTATCAATTTTGTTGATCTTTTCAAAAAACCAGCTCCTGGATTCATTGATTTTTTTGGAGGGTTTTTTGTGTCTCTATCTCCTTCAGTTCTCCTCTGATCTTAGTTATTTCTTGCCTTCTGCTAGCGTTTGAATGTGTTTGCTCTTGCTTCTCTAGTTCTTTTAATTGTGATGTTAGTGTGTCAGTGTTAGATCTTTCCTGCTTTCTCTTGTGGGCATTTAGTGCTATAAATTTCCCTCTACACACTTCTTTTAATGTGTCCCAGAGATTCTGGTATGTTGTATCTCTGTTCTCATTCGTTTCAAATAATATCTTTATTTCTGCCTTCATTTCGTTATGTACCCGGTAGTCATTCAGAAGTAGGTTGTTCAGTTTCCATGTAGTTGAGTGGTTTTGATTGAGTTTCTTACTCCTAAGTTCTAGTTTGATTACGCTGTGGTCTGAGAGACAGTTTGTTAATAATTTTTCTTCTTTTACATTTGCTGAGGTGTGCTTTACTTCCAACTATGTGGTCAATTTTGAAATAAGTGCGATGTGGTGCTGAGAAGAGTGTATATTCTGTTGATTTGTGGTGGAGAGTTCTATAGATGTCTATTAGGTCCGTTTGGTGCAGAGTTGAGTTCAATTCCTGGATATCCTTCTTGACTTTCTGTCTCATTGATCTGTCTAATGTTGACAGTGGGGTGTTAAAGTCTCCCATTATTATTGTATGGGAGTCTAAGTCTCTTTGTAAGTCTCTAAGGACTTGCTTTATGAATCTGGGTGCTCCTGTATTGGGTGCATATATATTTAGGATAGTTAGCTCTTCCTGATGAATTGATCCCTTTACCATTATGTAATGGCCTTCTTTGTCTCTTTTGATCTTTGATGATTTAAAGTCTGTTTTATCAGAGACTAGGATTGCAACCCCTGCTTTTTTTTTGTTTTCCATTTGCTCGGTAGATCTTCCTCTATCCCTTTATTTTGAGCCTATGTATGTCTCTGCATGTGAGATGGGTCTCCTGAATACAGCAAAGTGATTGGTCTTGACTCTTTATCCAATTTGCCAGTCTGTGTCTTTTAATTGGACCATTTAGTCCATTTACATTTAAGGTTAATATTGTTATGTGTGAAGTTGATCCTGTCATTATGATATTAGCTGGTTATTTTGCTCGCTAGTTGATGCAGTTTCTTCCTAGCATTGAAGGACTTTACATTTTGACATGTTTTTGCAATGGCTGGTACTGGTTGTTCCTTTCCATGTTTAGTGCTTCCTTCAGGATCTCTTGTAGGGCAGGCCTGGTGGTGGGAAAATCTCTAAGCATTTGCTTGTCTGTAAAGGATTTTATTTCTCCTTCACTTATGAAACTTAGTTTGGCTGGATATGAAATTCTGGGTTTAAAATTCTTTTCTTTAAGAATGTTGAATATTGGCCCCCATTCTCTTCTGGCTCGTAGAGTTTCTACCGAGAGATCTGCTGTTAGTCTGATGGGCTTCCCTTTGTGGGTAACCCGACCTTTCTCTCTGGCTGCCCTTAACATTTTTTCCTTCATTTCAACTTTGGTGAATCTGACAATTACGTGTCTTGGAGTTGCTCTTCTCGAGGAGTATCTTTGTGTCATTCTCTGTATTTCCTGAATTTGAATGTTGGCTTGCCTTGCTAGGTTGGGGAATTTCTCCTGGATGATATCCTGCAGAGTGTTTCCAACTTGGTTCCATTTTCCCCATCACTTTCAAGCACACCAATCAGACGTAGCCTTGGTATTTTCACATAATCCCGTATTTCTTGGAGACTTTGTTCATTTCTTTTTACTCTTTTTTCTCTACACTTCTCTTCTAGCTTCATTTCATTCATTTGATCTTCAATCACTGATATTCTTTCTTCCAGTTGATTGAGTCATTTACTGAAGATTGTGCATTTATCATGTAGTTCTCATGTTATGGTTTTCATCTCTATCAGTTCTTTTAAGGTCTTCTCTGCATTGATTATTCTAGTTATCCATTCATCTGTTCTTTTTTCAATGTTTTTAGTTTCTTTGCACTGGTTATGTAGTTCCTCCTTTAGCTCTGAGAAATTTGATGGACTGAAGCCTTCTTCTCTCATCTCGTCAAAGTCATTCTCCGTCCAGCTTTGTTCCGTTGCCGGCAATGAGCTGCGTTCCTTTGGAGGGGGAGATGCGCTCTGATTTTTTGAATTTCCAACTTTTCTGCCCTGCTTTTCCCCCATCTTTGTGGTTTTATCTGCTGTTGGTCTTTGATGATGATGATGTACTGATGGGGTTTTGGTTTTGGTGTCCTTTCTGTTTGTTAGTTTTCCCGCTAATAGTCAGGACCCTTAGCTGCAGGTCTGTTGGAGTTTGCTTGAGGCCCACTCCAGACCCTGTTTGCCTGGGTATCAGTAGCAAAGGCTGCAGAAGATAGAATGTTGCTGAACAGCAAGTGTTGCTGTCTGATTCTTGCTCTGGAAGCTTCCTCTCAGGGGTGTACCCTGCTGTGTGAAGTGTGAGGTGTCAGTCTGCACCTAGTGGGAGATGTTTACCAGTTAGGCTACTCAGGGATCAGGGACCCACTTGAGCAGGCAGTCTGTCCGTTCTCAGATCTCAACCTCTGTGCTGGGAGATCCACTGCTCTCTTCAAAGTTGTCAGACAGGGGCAGTTACCTCTGCTGAGGTTTCTGCTGCTTTTTGTTTAGCTATGCCCTGTCCACAGAGGTGGAGTCTACAGAGACAGGCAGGCCTCCTTGAGCTATGGTGGGCTCTACCCAATTCGAGCTTCCTGGCGGTTTTGTTTACATACTTAAGCCTCAGCAATGGCGGGTGCCCCTCCCCCAGCCTTGCTGCTGCCTTACAGTTAGATCTCCGACTGCTGTGCTAGCAATGAGGGAGGCTCCCTTGGCGTGGGACCCTCCGGGCCAGGTGTGGGATATAATCTCCTGGTGTGCCATTTGCTAAGACCCTTGGAAAAGCGCAGTATTAGGGTGGGAGTTACCCGATTTTCCAGGTGTTGTGTGTCTCAATTTCCTTCGGCTAGGAAAAAGAATTCCCTTCCCCCTTGCACTTCCCAGGTGAGGTGATACCTTGCCCTGCTTCAGCTCTTGCTAGTCGGGCTGCACCCGTGGACCAGCACCAATTGTCTGACATGCCCCAGTGAGATGAACCTGGTACCTCAGTTGAAAATGCAGAAATCACCCATCTTCTGTGTCGCTCACACTGGGAGCTGGAGGCTGGAGCTATTCCTATTCGGCCATCTTGGATGTGCCCCTATATAGGTTTTTTTAAAAAGGAAAGTATTAACATATTTCAGTAAGATAACTTGAAATGCTAAGATGAATTCTTGAAACAAAGATATGACTTGGTACAGCTTGGTAGAGTAAAGCCTAAAGGTACAATCTTCTAAACCTATGTCTGCTCAGGCTTCTCTTCTGCTCAGACCCTTTTTTCTCTACCTCTAGTATTCCAAGGACATCTATGTGGCTGCCCTAATTTTGGTGACCTTATATTGATGTCTTTGCCATGAATTTGGCCCTTGATGCCCTTGTCTTTTATCTTGGCTTTTAACTCTTACCCAGATTAGGTACACCATAGCTGTTCAGTGGGTAGGGCCGGATACCTTCCCTTAACACATATACATTTGTATGTAATTGGGAACTTTCTGCCACCTGATGATTAAGTTAACTCAGTGCTAATTGGTGCCATAATATAGCATAGAGCTGTGTCACATAGACCCACTCCTCAGTGGGTCTCTCTGATGCAAAGGAAAAAAGGTGAGTCCTCAGTTCAGATGACTTTTTTCTTCTCCTAGCCACCACAAAATTGCTTTAGCTCCTAGTTCTTGGTCTACTCATTTCAAACTTAGAAAGAAAGCTATGGTATTGAATTGGGACATAGTTCAGGCCCAGGACAGAGATTTTAAATTAACGTCTGGGGTATCCAACCTTGTGAAGGCATAGACACATACATATAAAACTCATTTATACTGGATACAAAAACTTAGCTGAAAATCTTTCCAGTCGACCACCTCAAATAGTTGGATCCATTTTTAACAAAAGTTGTGCTGATTTGATGCAACCACATTTGAGTTAGGACCAGAAGGGGTAGATTGTGGTGAAAGGGCTGAAAATAGAGGATTCCACCTAGAAAGCCCAAACTAAGCTTCAATGTTGTCTTTCTTGAGTAAATTTTACGTTGTGAATTCTGGTCTCACTACCCAACAAAAACCATGGGTGAGAGAAATTAATGTCCTTAGTTTTCCTCTGGAGACATCTTTTTGTTCTAATACAGAGAAATGTTTGCCAATAAAAATTCATACCCAAATGAATACAGTTATTGGTTAAGATGAAATGTTTCTCATTTTAAACTTTCATGGTTGTTATAAAGAAAATTTCTGCATCCCTTCACAAACCTTAAGACTGACTGAAACTGACTAATAGTACCAATGAATAGCCACACATTTTTTACTTTAAAAATATAAGTGAACAGAGAGCCATTTGGTTCAAAAGAAGATAATTGTCACTCAGTCAGGAGGTTTGTTGAGCCTTTTAGAATACATAGGATAAAGTTATAAAATGATAGCATCACTTACACACTGCAGAGTTATAATTGAGATATCCAGTTGCTGATGGTAGCTAAGATGTTTGTGTTTTTCTGAAAAGGACTCAGATGTGGCCTAATGTTCTTGCCTTCTATGCTATGAATCCTTCAAAGTATCACTCATGCATTCAATAAAACTTTATTGTATGCCTACTATGTGCCAAGCACTTTGATAGGCTCTCAAATCTGTGCTATTCCTTAAAAGGTTCTCCTGCTTTGGGTCTTAAGACATTGTGTTCCCCTGGTTCTGCTCCTTAGTCATATACGTAGCCTTTGCTTTTGCTTATTTACCTCGAAAATCTAGGTGTTTCCCAGGACTTTGTACATGTTTCCTTCTCTTATTCTGTACTCTCCCTGGGTAACATCTCACATTCAGCACAATCTCTACGTTTATGTCTCCTAATCTCTACTTCTGGCTTCTCTCCTGAATTCAAAATACAAACTTCCAGATGCTCTACTGGCAAAGTCATCATGGCTATTCTGCTGAATACCTTCTTCATGATCCAAGTAACACATATTACCTTCTGCCTAATTGCTAACTCCACCCTCAAACGTGCTCCTCCTTCCTTATATCATTTATTGGTAAATGTCACTACTATATTACCTGTCCTTCATGTTAGAAACCTAGGCATCTCTGATGCCTTTTTTCCTTCCTATCATATATTGAGTCCGCTTTCATAGCCTACTAATTCTACCTTTCCTGTGAGCTCTCTTTTTTCCATTTCCACCTCCAACACCTTATTTTAGACCAGTATTTACAAACTGACAGCCTACAGGTCAGATGTGTTTCTTTCAACAGCAGTGTTTATTTTTAAAATGTAACATCCTCTAAAATGAACATATACTCTCGAGTTCACTGTGTTTCTGCTGTATCTTCAATGGTGCTAAGCCAGTACTTTCTATATAATGGATAGTTAGGCAGTATCTTTAATTGAGTGACTTGTCCTCAAAAAGCTTATAATCTCGCTGGAAAACATGAAATATGTATATGTAAAATGATTTGGTGACAACCCAAGGCAGACTATAAGAAGAATGTGAAAGAAAAGTGGACCAGACAATTAGTTTTTCATGTGATGAGAGAAGGGAGAGATCATTTTGGGAGTAACCACAGAATAATTCACAGAGGAAAAGGCATTTGATCAGAGCTTTAAAGAGTGGATAGAGATTATGAAATATTAAATAAAGTTGCTTTATTTTGATGTTTACATCCTAAGTAACGACTTTGTTGCAAATACTGTGGGTTAATGAGGGAGAATGGGCACTTATTTTACTCAAACTCCAAACCATGGGACAAATGAAGTGGGGAGGGCCCTTGATGACTGAAAAGAGTAAATATAAAACTGATAAATGGAGGTGTTACTCTAAAGGGTAAGAAATACATTTCCAAAAGTATCAATAGCTTCAGATATATTTAGAACTTTCAATCAACTCATTTGATAAATTTATGAATGACAGGACATGGATTTTAAGAGAAACCACAATGTTTTGGGAAAAGATGCTGGGAAAGTAATCATGCCTTCCTATCATTTGCTTCTTTGCTATCTATTTAAAGATTAAATATAGGGCTGAGCTGTCCATGATACAGGCAGGCCCAGAAGCCCTGTTTTGATGTTTTTATTACCTACATTCTCTCCTACAGTACAGTGATATATATTAGAGGACTTTGCCTTGGTTGACGTTACTGTCAGGATTGTAACTAGAATTACTCATATACTCTTTGCCGATGAAGAGGTAAGCCTGTAAACAGCTTAGCAGGAAAGACCATGCCTTACTTTTTTATTAGACACAGCACCTAGAATAGTGTAACAAACAGAGGCTGTTCCTAAACTCCTTTTAATTGATTTCCTCTGGCTGAATCTAAGGGTAATATTTGTTTCTCGGAGCCTGAATCTTCATCTAGCCTCAGACACATGTTATACCTACTTTCTGCCTATCCCTCTTCCACTATACCCTCCTCCTCAGAGCCTGTTGAGCTCTGTTATTTTTGAAAGTCTTTGGAATTCCATTATCATAGCATTGCATATAGGCTAGTTCTATGGTGAGGCCAAGAGGAGTCAAATTGCAATTACCCTACTCCAGCTGGGCCTAGCAATACTGCATTTGAAAAGAGTCAGGCTTTTGAAGGATGACCTTTTTCATCTTTGTTTTTTTTTTTTTTTTTCTCCCTCAGCATCTTTTGCTGCCCCCACCTCCTCCTACAACTGACTATCTGAAGCAGTTTAAATATCTGTTCATTTAAAACAGCAGCCCAGGCTGGGCGCGATAGCTCACGACTGTAATCCCAGCACTTTTGGAAGCTGAGGTGGATGGATCACCTGAGGTCAGGAGTTCGAGACCAGCCTGGCCAACAGGGTGAAACCCTGTGTCTTCTAAAAATACAAAAAAATTAGCAAGACGTGGTGATGTGCGCCTGTAATCCCAGCTACTCAGGAGGCTGAGGCAAGAGAATCACTTGAACCCAGGAGGCAGAGGTTGCAGTGAGCCGAGATGGCACCACTGCACTCCAGCCTGGGTGACAGAGCAAGACTCCATCTCAAACAAACAAACAAATAATAAATACAAAACAGCAGTACAGCAAACTGACATGTGGCCCCAAACTGGGACGTTGTGCTAGTATCCAGCCCACCACTGTCAAACCCAGGAGTCTAGTGTTGTTTTTGATGGTTTCTCTTGGATGCTCTACTTTGTTATATACCATATAGGTTCCTTTTTGGAAAGTCTAGGATTTCCCCAAAACATATAGGGAATCATGTATCAATAAAGCCTCCAAATTAATAGCTCATCTCAGAATTTAGTTGTTGGAACTCTCTCAGCAGATATACTTTCAGAATCTCATAGTTAATAATATATGGAGCATTTGGAAAGAAATTAAAGATAGGGAGATGATAGAGAAGTTGGGAAGATGTACGAAACATATGGGTATGAGGTTAAGGGGATTTACATTTTAAACTTAAACGTTAAAATGAAGGATCAGTTTAAAAAAATCAAAACCCCTGATTTTTCTAATCACAATCTAATGTTATCCTTAGGAGGCCCTTATGCTTATACCAGGCTAAGCACAGAGCAGATATGTCATCTCAGAAACCACCTGTCTGCTCAAATGCACAAAGGAAACTCAGTGAGGGAGGCTTCTAATTAAAATTAAGAGAAACTGAGGCAGATGATGATCAGATGCAATCAGGGTAGACAAGATATACGGAACGAAAGTCAGGTCTCTTAATTATATTTTAAACTAGATTGTACAACATATACTCAGTGGCATACTAAGGCTGGAGCCATGGAAGCAGTCCACTCCGGGCACAGGAAATAAAGGAGTGTATTGTCTGTAGAGATATAAAAGCAGTAATAAATGTGATTAATAATCAGTTTGACTTGGTATGTACATTATTATCAGTTTGGAGTACCCAGATTAATCCTCAGATTTGCCTTTCTTTTCTGTCTGTATTTAGTCATTAAGTAACTTCTGTATGCTGATGACTCTCAAATTAAAATCTCTATATCTATCCAACTACTAACTCCACATCTACATAGTGGAAGTCTAATAAACACCTGAAATGTAACATTTCCAAAATTGAATTCCTGGTATCTCCATAAAACCTGCAGTCTTCCCCATCTCAGTTTATGGGATCTTCATCCTTCTGATTGGTCAGACCAAAATTCTTGGAATAATCCTTGACTCATTCTTCTTATCTCCCACAGCACAACCAATCGATCAGGAAATCATCTTGGCTCTAACTTTGAAATATTTCCAGAATCTGAGGACTCCTCACCACTCTCTCTGCTACCATCCTGGTCTGAGCCATCATCACTATCATGACTTGCCTGATTTACTGCAAAAATCTCCAGGCTGGTCTCCCTGCTAAACTGAGAATAAAAGCTTAGGCTGCTTTAGTGGCCCACAAGGCCATATATATCTGGTACTCAGATATCAGTGTGACTTCATCTCCTGTTCCTCTCTCCTTCACTCCCTTCACTTCAGTCACCCTGGTCACCATGATGTTCCTTAAATACACCTGAGTATTAGCCCGGGGAAGTTTCTTCTGCCTGTGATGCTCTTCCACCCTGATAACTGCATGGTTTTTACTACCTTGTCTCTAGATCTTTGATCCAATATCACCTTCTCAGTGAGGTTTATCCTGCCCTGCCTGTTTAATATGCAACTTGCCCCCACTCCACTCCCACCTCCCCATACTCTCAATCCACCTTACTCTGATCTAGGCTTTTCTTTTATGCATATCATTTGTTACTTTCTAATTTTTCACGAAATTTACTTATTAAGTTTGCTTACTGTTTATTGTCTTGTCTTCCCTCACTGGAATGTAAGTGTATATTTTTGCCCCTTTTGCTTACACATTCCCAGTGTCTCAATAGTTCCTGCCTGGCATATAGTATGTATTCAATAAATTATTGTTGAATGAATGCATGGATTTTATTTAACTATATATATCTTATTAATTATGGAAGTAATTTAATTGACTGAAATTAGAGAAACCAGGCATGGGGCACATCTACACATCACAACCAGGCACTTCAACACAGACTTTTTGTACACTGAAGAATCTGTGGATGTTTGTGTGTTGTCTTCTTTAGATTACAACCTAATCCTTGACAGAAATTGTAAGTGCTTGTTCATACATACTTGCAATTGCTTACTTTCTGCCAGCCTAGATGAAGAATATATTGTAAGAATTTCCCTGGTCTGATGAATGTCACCTACTGCAATTCCTTCTTACACACTTGCACATTTACTTTTTGTTGTTTGTGTTTTCTTTTTCTTTTCTTTTTAATTTATTTATTATTATTATACTTTAAGTTGTAGGGTACATGTGCATAACATGCAGGTTTGTTACATATGTATACTTGTGCCATGTTAGTCTGCTGCACCCATCAACTCGTCATTTACATCAGGTATAACTCCCAATGCAATCCCTCCCCCCTCCCCCCTCCCCATGATAGGCCCCGGTGTGTGATGTTCCCCTTCCTGAGTCCAAGTGATCTCGTTGTTCAGTTCCCACCTATGAGTGAGAACATGCGGTGTTTGGTTTTCTGTTCTTGTGATAGTTTGCTAAGAATGATGGTTTCCAGCTGCATCCATGTCCCTACAAAGGACGCAAACTCATCCTTTTTTATGGCTGCATAGTATTCCATGGTGTATATGTGCCACATTTTCTTAATCCAATCTGTCACTGATGGACATTTGGGTTGATTCCAAGTCTTTGCTATTGTGAATAGTGCTGCAATAAACATACGTGTGCATGTGTCTTTATAGCAGCATAATTTATAATCCTTTGGGTATATCCCCAGTAATGGGATGGCTGGGTCATATGGTACATCTAGTTCTAGATCCTTGAGGAATCGCCATACTGTTTTCCATAATGGTTGAACTAGTTTACAATCCCACCAACAGTGTAAAAGTGTTCCTATTTCTCCACATCCTCTCCAGCACCTGTTGTTTCCTGACTTTTTAATGATCGCCATTCTAACTGGTGTGAGATGGTATCTCATTGTGGTTTTGATTTGCATTTCTCTGATGGCCAGTGATGATGAGCATTTTTTCATATGTCTGTTGGCTGTATGAATGTCCTCTTTTGAGAAATGTCTGTTCATATCCTTTGCCCACTTTTTGATGGGGTTGTTTGTTTTTTTCTTGTAAATTTGTTGGAGTTCTTTGTAGGTTCTGGATATTAGCCCTTTGTCAGATGAGTAGATTGCAAAAATTTTCTCCCATTGTGTAGGTTGCCTGTTCACTCTGATGGTAGTTTCTTTTGCTGTGCAGAAGCTCTTTAGTTTAATTAGATCCCATTTGTCAATTTTAGCTTTTGCTGCCGTTGCTTTTGGTGTTTTAGACATGAAGTCTTTGCCCATGCCTATGTCCTGAATGGTACTACCTAGGTTTTCCTCTAGGATTTTTATGGTATTAGGTCTAACATTTAAGTCTCTAATCCATCTTGAATTAATTTTCGTATAAGGAGTAAGGAAAGGATCCAGTTTCAGCTTTCTACTTATGGCTAGCCAATTTTCCCAGCACCATTTATTAAATAGGGAATCCTTTCCCCATTTCTTGTTTTTCTCAGGTTTGTCAAAGATCAGATGGCTGTAGATGTGTGGTATTATTTCTGAGGACTCTGTTCTGTTCCATTGGTCTATATCTCTGTTTTGGTACCAGTACCATGCTGTTTTGGTTACTGTAGCCTTGTAGTATAGTTTGAAGTCAGGTAGCGTGATGCCTCCAGCTTTGTTCTTTTGACTTAGGATTGCCTTGGAGATGCGGGCTCTTTTTTGGTTCCATATGAACTTTAAAGCAGTTTTTTCCAATTCTGTGAAGAAACTCATTGGTAGCTTGATGGGGATGGCATTGAATCTATAAATTACCTTGGGCAGTATGGCCATTTTCACGATATTGATTCTTTCTATCCATGAGCATGGTATGTTTTCTTTTTCTTTTCTTTTTTTTTTTTAACTGAAGATTGTGTAGAAAGTCCTATATAATATAGGACTTTTAAAAATAAGCATGATTGTTTACTTACCCTTTCATTCATCTAGATATTTCCAGTGAGAAAAAAAAGGAAGGCAAAAAAGAGAAATCACCTGGAAAGTTACCAGAATTAACTCTTAACTGGCATTTAAAACCTTTAATCTCTAACTGCCCTGTAAACAAGATAGTACTTTCATACTTTAGTTTCTGTATAAATCAAGCACCTTTTTTTATACAACCTTATGAGAACTGCTCGCCATGTGACAAATGTTAAGAATTGATGGCCAGGAGCAGTGGCTCATGCCTGTAATCTTAGCATGTTGGGAGGCCGAGGTGGGCGGATCATGAGGTCAGGAGATCAACACCATCCTGGCTAACACGGTGACACCCCGTCTCTACTAGAAATACAAAAAAATTAGCTGGGCATGGTGGCAGGTGCCTGTAGTCCCAGCTACTCCGGAGGCTGAGCAAGGAGAATGGTGTGAACCAGGGAGGCGGAGTTTGCAGTGAGCCGAAAGATCTCACCACTACACTCCAGCCTGGGTGACAAAGCGAGACTCTGTCTCAAAAAGAAAAAAAAGAAAAATAATTTTTATCTATATATCTATATCTTACAGGAAGGGAACATAATTCAGTAATTTCGTAGAAAGATCTATACTGAACTATTTCATTAC
The DNA here is from genome assembly GCF_008728515.1 of Papio anubis. Taxonomy (NCBI): domain Eukaryota; kingdom Metazoa; phylum Chordata; class Mammalia; order Primates; family Cercopithecidae; genus Papio; species Papio anubis. The sequence goes on along the minus strand of NC_044996.1, from coordinate 48,343,281 downwards.
AAATGTTTTTAATTACCTGATTTTTCCCCAACATTAACTGTGGTTTTCTCTTCAAATTTCCTTTTCAACGTTCAACAAGAATATCCTGCTGAAGCTCGTGGCCACATCTAGCACAATTGTCCTCAAAGGCTTATGGCTGAGAAGAATGGAAGATCGCTGGACAGCTTCCTAGGGCAGTGTAGAATTGAAGGGAAAATAGAACCTCAGAGCAAACTCAGTTAATTCTGATTTAACCATTAATGAACCAGACAACAGGCTATATTTATGAAACTGGTAGTCAAAACAGGCAGGATGTAACCTTCTGAGACAAAATGTTGAAAATACCAATTCTGTAGTAAGGTTAAACCTGTTTATTTAATCTCAGTTAAGACACAGCAGACCATTTATTGATTAATGAAAAATAAGAAGCAGGTTGCAATTAAATTTAACTTTTAAGTCAGGAGGCCCTGGCGATTTGGTCTGATACTATATGACTTTGGGGGATAAATTTTGAAAATTCCTACTCCGGGATAAGGAAGACCTCATTTATTTCTTTGCAAGGTCTCATATATCTTGCTTTACCTTAAAAGAAAAACAGGGAAGTACAGCAATTGGCTGCATTCTGAAACCCAGGCAATAGATCTGACATAGCTATTCTGCTGAAAAATAAAATGAGGAATCCTTGAAAATAGAAAACATTCTACACAAGGTTGGTCAGGTAGCTATGTTGAAGAGGCAAAGTCCTTGGAAGGTCCATTTATCCTCAGAAAATCATTAGACATAGCTAGTGAAATTCTGACTCTCCATCAAGCGAGGCAAGGCTAGCTTTATATGTAGGTAATATATTATTTGCAGTATTTCTTTTCTTTTATGTCTTCTAAATGAAAAACAATTAATTAGGAAAGCTATATTGTAAATATTTGTAAAAATAGAATGAGTTTAAAAAGATTTACCCCACTGCTACCATTCCCATAAAACTTTTATTAACATTTTGATGTATTTCATTTCAGTCTTTTTTCTATCCATAAAAGTTGCGTAGTTGTAATCACACTGTCCTTACAATTTTGTATGGTGCTTTTTAAAACTTAATAGTATATCATAAGCTTTTCCAAACTGTTGTGAAATTCTCTTAATCATGATTTTAATGGCTGTAAAATGATCCATTGAATAAATATACCATGATGGACATTTAAATTATTTCCAACTTGAACCATAGTAAATAGCTATTTGGTGGGCATGTACCCCCATAGTTATTTCTCCATAATTGGATTTTTTCTTTAATGCAGAGACCCACAAATAAAATCATTGGGTCAAAGAACATAGCTCTTTTAGATAATTATATTACAGTTTGATTTCATTTTTACAAAAAGTATAGTGTGTGTCTGGAAAGATACATAGGTACTTAAAATTTAACAGTGATTATTTCTGCTGCTGGGTCTACAAATAAATACTAATGAATAGTTGTTTTTCTTTCCTTTTTACTTTTCATTATTGTCAAAATTTTCTTTTTTTTCTTTTTTCTTTTTTTTTTTTTTTTTTTGAGATGGAGTCTCACTCACTCTGTTTCCCAGGCTGGAGAGCAGTGGCATGATCTTGGCTCACTGTAATCTCCATCTCCCAGGTTCCAGTGATTCCCATGCCTCAACCTCCTGAATAGCTGGGATTACAAGTGCATGCCACCACACCTGGCTAATTTTTCTATTTTCAGTAGAGACAGGGTTTTGCCATGATGGCCAGGTTGATCTTGAACCCCTGGTCTCAAGTGATCTACCAACCTTAGCCTCCCAAAGTGCTGGGATTACAGGTGTGAGCCACTGCTCCTGGCCTTTATTGTCAAAGTTTTCTACAGTGAATATGAATTCCTTTTTAAATTGAGAAATTATAATAGGGCAAAGACAGAGTAAAGTGTAATGACTTAAACTCGGCCTTTAGAGGCAGACTTCCGGGTTTGAATTCCTGCTTAGCTAGTTACTAGCTCTGTGATCTTAGGCAAGTAACCTCTTTGGGACTCAGCTTTCTTGTCTGTAAATTGAGATAATGATGGTACATAACTCATAAATTGTTGACCTCATGTCTGTGTTGAGGATTAATAAATTTATCCACACGAAGTGCTGAAAACAATGTCTGGTATATAATAAACACCCCATAAATGTTCGATATCATTGTTATTTGGTATAGCAATTCGAAATTCCTATCCCTCATACAGATCATGCCACCCTCTCTGAAATTTTAATGTTGGCAATTCAATCCAGTATTGTTCATTCATAGGACAAGTATACTTGACTTTACTTAAGAATTGAAGTGATTAGAAGAGGGAGCCTCTGAAACTCAGATCCTTCTGCCGTATCATATGTATACACTATTCTCTGTGCTCTCCAGAATAGTCTAACTGAAGAAAAGAATCAGGATACGCAGAAAGCCTGGTTATATGCCGTAACTAGCTCTGGTTTGAATGAGAGGGAAATATGAGGCAGACTTTTAAAGATAGTACCTTACACTTTTATCTGTGACAGGCACTGAACTTAAATATTATGCCATGAAATATGACCATGAACATTTGTAGAAGTAGATATGTCTTGGTACAAATCTCTGTCATTCAAAGATGGCTTTCCCCTTGAAGCAAAATTGATTGTTTTGCTTCACTGAACATTGCAAAATTGGATATCTTGTTTACTCTTCCATAAACCAAAGATTTATAAGGTACAATCTATTAGTAAAATGAGAACCAAGTTTCATTTTAAAAATATTTTTAGATGATTAATCTACCTAGAGAACTACATTTAATTCTGGAGAATAATCTATAAATTCTTGAATAGATATGCCAATGCACTTTATCATAATCAATCTAGTTTAAAAATCATTTACCAGATACCCACTCAATTATCTACGTTGTATCTTTTTATTTCCCAATATAAACAAATACACATACTAGGGAAGCTCACTGTGTGGGATCACCAGAGAAATTAGTTCATGCAGTGAATAATTATTATTTTATCCATCGGATAGTTAAGCTCAGGATTTTCATCTGTGTAACTTATAATGTATTTCTACTGTATAACATAGATGAGGTCTTGTTAATATGAAGCCCTCCTGCCCTTCTGAGACCCAGGGCAGTGTTTGGCAACCTTCTGATGCTTTAATACTTTGAAGAAAAGAAGTAAATATTCATCTAATTATCTGGAAAGTTTTTTTTTTTTTCATTTCAGATACTATAGCCTATATAAAATGGACACCAAGTCATTATTTCCTGATTAAACTTTTCTTGCTCTGAGTATGATAGTGGCATTTTTTTTAGGCCATCCACCAAACAATCTGTTGTTCCTCGTTCCTCCAGATGTTACTATCTTCTTTTCATGCCCAGGGATATACTACAGAATGTGTCCTCAGGAGGTAGTTAGAAATTTTATTTGCCTATACTTATAAGTCTCAAATTAAAAGACATCAACTACTGGTGTATGCCAGTCATTGCATAAGCACAGGAATAGACTTAAGCTATTTGTCTAAATTTCCATTCCAGGGAGCAACAAGAAAATCATACCAAAAGTATAATAAAAAGGCATTTGAAGCTCAGGGCATATCTACCGTCTCCTTTGTGGCAGGCTTGAGACAGGAATATATTATTTGGACCAGGAGTTTACCTAATATCTATGACATCACTCAAGCCTACTCGTAAGTTTTTCTTAAACTGTCCTTTACTTATGTAGTGCTGTAAAGTAAAATAATTAAAAAACAACAACAACAACAACAAGCTTTATCTTAAGTGGAGACCACTGAGTGTAAAGCCTACAAGGTGTTTGAATGGGCTGTCTCTCACTTAAGCCTAATAAACTCTGATTGTATTACGAAATGTAGTTTAATAATTCCCATAAACCGGGAGTCAACAATTCTGTGTCCCAGAAAAATAAAATGAAATAAAAGAGTTAGAAATTATTCAAAGCTTTGAACACACAATGTAGTGGATGAACACAGGCATTTCACTTTTGATTTCTATGAGCAGTAATTTTTTTTGTTATAAAAACAAGAAAAAAGAAAATTACTGGCATACTCAGATACTCACTTCCCTGCCCTAGTATAACTCATGAGGAAACAAAAGCTCTGCCTATGAGTAAGCTCCAAAATCTATCAGAAAATAAATCACCTTAATTTTCATTGTTATTGGAAAGCCTTCTGCCAAGTGGGGAAGTAGATGTTGTACTGATTGAAGCTTCATTTTGTGACAACAGCAAAATAGGATCTGACTTGGAAGGCGCTGAAGAAGGCTGTAAGGCCTTTGTAATGCAGGTCTAGGGGGACAGGACTAACATCAGTATACAAGCTAGCTGGGGTAGAGCTGGCTTTGACTGATTGGGGCTATTATATTTCCAAGATGCAGCCTGGCCTCTGAGTATCACAAGCAGCTTAAGTATTAAGGGGGTGGTGGTGCTACTCTAGTTTAAAAGCAGATTTTTTTTTAAAAAGATTTTATTGTGTAATAATTTAGCACTGAGAAAAATAATAAATGTAGCTATTTGTTTCTCCAGGTAGAACTGTTGAAAGGGACAATTTTAAACAGCCTTCTTCACTTTTAGCAGATACAACACATAGATTGTCCTTCGTGAGAAAAAAAGGCTTGATGCCAAGTCCAGAAGAAATGTGAATGTGGAATTGAGTTTGAAATAAACTGATTCCCAATGCTCCCATTCATAAAACGGCATACAGACCTGTGTGTTGAATGATGTACAATCTTTTTGAAAATTCACTGATTTGTATCAGTCATTTTATTCCTCAAACTCTCCTTCATAGCACCTTCCCCATGCACCCATACCTCCAGGTACCTAGAAAGGGTTTGTCTTTGTGTCCATTTCTTGCTTCTGACTCTTGAACCAAGTGTATACCCTAAGCCAATTGTACACATACTGTAGAGTATAATGGTCTCTGGAGTCAGGCAGAATTGGGCGTGATGCTTGATTGGATCACTTACAGTTATGTGATCCTGAACAATGTAATTAACTTTTCTGAACCTAGTTTTCCACATATGTAAAGTGGAGCTAATAATAACACCTACCCTTGAGGGTTGTTTTTTGCCTGGAGGATTAAGCAAGGTAATGTAATAAAGAGCTTTGCACAGTGCCTAGTAAACACTCAAAAATAGTGAATTCTGCTTTTATTTTTTGTTGGAGTATTGTAATTTATTCCTTCTCTCGCTTTGCCCATCTTCCTCCATCATCATCATCGTCATCATCATCATCAGCCAACATCACCTACAGAGGCTACCTGGTTACGGTTGGTCATAGACTCATACATCTAGGCCACAGTTTCTCAAATAGCATCACTCTTGACATTTTGAGCCGGATATTTCTTGGTTGGAGTGGGAAAAGGATAGCCTGTGCATTGTAGGATCCTTATTGTAGGATGCTCATTTAACAGCATCCCTGCCTCCTACATACTGGATGCCAGTAGCACACATACCCTACACCTTTGTTGTCAAGCTATGCAACCAAAAATGTCTTCAGACAATGTAAAATGTCCTCCTGGGGACAAAATTGCTCCCAGTTGAGGACCACTGTTCCAGGTATTCTTTGGTTTAAAAATATCCATGAAAATTATCTACCATTCATGTATCTATTGCTCTTCATTAGTTTGAGTTATTTCATCCAGTAATCTTGGTCTTTATCTTAAATTCTCCTGTAGATTTTCAGGGTTCTCTGGTTTTTGTCTTAATTTTTGAAACTAAGTCTTATTTCTCTATTTGCCTTATTACAAACCAGTAAGTCTTTGATAGCCAGTTCTGGGCCTTAATATATCTCTGAACTAACAACTTACTGTTTTTTGCTTTGAGCTACCAGCACTTATCTGCAAACTCCTAGTGCTAGGTCACTGATATCTAGCCAGAGCCTTTCCTTTAAATATTTGTATAAAAGGCAGTTGAAATGAGGACTCTAGAGCCAGATATCCTGGGTTAGAATCCTAGCTCTTCTAATTACTTGCTTAGTGACTTTAACCTCTCTATTTTCCTCCATTTAAGAAATGAGTACATTAAGAGTCACTATTTCATAGAGTTGTTGTGGAACTAGGTGGTTTAAATAAATAAAAATTTACTTAGAACACTGCCTGGCATATGGTAAATACCATGTAAGTGTAAACTATTATTACTATTCTCATAAAGACTCCCATGTGTCCTTACTAGCATAACATAAACTAAGCTGCAAGCCCCATCCCAGTATGTTATGAAACGCCAGGGGTTCAGTGTAGCTCCCATTGCTCACTTCACAGAAAGCCAATCACTGAGACAATGTGTATTGCCAGGGAGGAAAGGCTTTATTCAGGTGTTGCAACCAAGGAGACAGGAAATAAATCTCAAATCCGTGTGTCCAACAAGCTAAAAGTGGGGGTTTATATAGTAGGGAAGGAATACAGCTATGTGGAAGAGAACAAGAATTAGGGAGGAGTAAGGAAGCAGTCACGATGGATGAGGGGTCTAGTGTCTTATTGTCTGAATGTGGTGATCTGGTAAGTTTCAATTCCTTGATAGTATCAGGGAGGCCTGAAGATTGGTTTCCTGAGGAAGGAACTCAGATAAGACAAATGTGAGATTAAAGATTTAAGACTGTGAGGGTCAATTTCTGTGTTTATTCAAAAAGACTATAAACATCAGTTCTATTGGACAATTGGACCAGTTTCAAGTGCTCTGGAAGACTACCAACTTTTTCACCCCATGGTACATATTGAAAACGGTAAATATGTATTTAGCAAACTGGGGTAAATAGAGGTGGCTCTGACTGCTTGAGGACTGAGGTGATCAATATCTTAGCCATGTGTAACCCATTTGTGACATGCAGTTGTCCACAGCACTCTGATTTGAAAACTTTGCACAAGGCTCATCAAAATTAAAGGGGAAAGGTTTTAAATTGTAACCCAGTTAGAAACTGTGATTTCCTTTTTTGATGTGTAAGATCCCAGCATCTTCTAGGTCCACAGGCCTTGTAAGGTCTATAGCTGTCCTTTGGTTTTCTTCCTTGAACAAGCTAAAATAAAACAAAGGCAATTTCTGGGGAATATCATGAGGTTTTAAACATGTGTACATGTTTCTCTCTAATAGTTCAGAATCTAGTAATTCCCCCAAGTATAATGGTATGAGAATTTAACCCCACAATGTTAGAGAACAGCAACTCTTCAATCAAATTTCATATAATGACCTACTCATTCTATTTTGTAATTTTCTTTTGAAAGGTTTGGGGCAGAAATAGCTCAGATATTTTAAACAGGGCTATTTTCTCTGTTTTTCTGTTTAAGTCCTGTGGCTTTCATTTTATGGCATGACAGGACTGTTTTTCATTTGTAACCTCTCCAAGTACTGATTTTAAGCAACTCATTAACATATGCTTCCTCTTCATAATTCATCCCATTCAAACATTTGATTGATCTCTTCAGTACAATATGAATAATAAACTATTTTCCTCCCAGAGACATTCAAAATTATGGTTTATATATGATAAACCAGAAAAAAAATGTTGTTTTTGAGTCCACTTTTTGAAAAGTCTGTTAGATGAAAGAATACTACAAATGAACTTTCTAAGGTAAATCAAGGCTTTGGCTAAAAAAGCCAAACATTTCAGTCAAGGTCTGACTTATAAAGCTTGCTGTCAACCCTACCAGAATCTGTTGCACTGGACGCAATATATTTCAATTTTTAATTTCTATTGTCAATGCCTTCATTTATGCCTTTATTAGTTTATGCCTCAACTTTGGTGGCAGCTACATATTGGACTGCATTTTATCTTCCAAGACCTCCCATATGAGATCTTGAAATGTAGCTTTGATAGTATCATTTCACTCCACCAAAACCTTCAATGGCTCCCTACTGATTGATGAATAAATTCCTAGGAATCATAGAAATGCTAGAATGTCAGTGTTGGAATGAATCCTGAAGTATAATTCAGCAGTTGCCAAACTATGGTCTCTGGACAAGTGCCAGAAGTTTGCACTAGTCCTCAGTGGAAAGAGAAAAATAAAGACAATGAAGTCAGTTTTCAATAAAATGAAATTTACTTATTTTAAAAATTATTTAAAAGTATCTTGAGGTTGGGCATGGTGGCTCACGCCTGTAATCCCAGCACTTTGGGAGGTCGAGGCGGGTGGATCACCTGAGGTTGGAAGTTCAAGACCAGTCTGACCAACATAGAGAAACCCTATCTCCACTAAAATTATAGAATTAGCTGGGCATGGTGGTGCACGCCTGTAATCCCAGCTAACAGGGGAGGCCGAGGCAGGAGAATCGCTTGAACCCAGGAGGCAGAGGTTACAATGATCCAAGATCGTGCCATTGCACTCCAGCCTGGGCAACAAGAGTGAAACTCTGTCTTATGACTAAAACACCAAAAGCAATGGCAACAAAAGCCAAAATGGACAAATGGGATCAAATTAAACTAAAGAGCTTCTTCAGAGCAAAAGAAACTATCCTCAGCATGAACAGGCAATCTACAGAATGGGAGAACATTTTTGCAATCTATCCATCTGACAAAGAATCTACAAAGAACTTAAACAAATGTACAAGAAAAAAAACAACCCCATCAAAAAGTGGCTGAAGGATATGAATAGGCACTTCTCAAAAGAAGACATTTATGAAGCCAACAAATGTGGAAAAAAAGCTCATCATCACTGGTTATTAGAGAAATGCAAATCAAAACCACAACGAGATATCATCCCACGCCAGTTAGAATGGCCATCTTTAAAAAGTCAGGAAACAACACGTGCTGGAGAAGATGTGGAGAAACAGGAACACTTTTACACTGTTGGTGGGAGTGTAAATTACTTCAAACATTGTGGAAGACAGTGTGGCAATTTCTCAAGGACCTAGAACCAGAAATACTATTTGACCCAGCAATCCCATTACTGGGTATACACCCAAAGGAATATAAATGATTCTACTATAAAAACACATGCACACGTATGTTTATGCAACACTGTCAACAACAGCAAAGATTTGGAACCAACCCAAATGCCCATAATGATAGACTGGATAAAGAAAACGTGGCACATATATACCATGGAATATTATGCAACCATATAAAAGATTGAGTTCATGACCTTTGACATGGATGAAGCTGGAAACCATCATTCTCAGCAAACTAACACAAGAACAGAAAACCAATCACCACATGTTCTCACTCTTAAGTGGGAGTTGAAAAATGAGACCACATGGACACAGGGAGGGGAACATCACACACTGGGGCCTGTCAGTGGATGGGGGGCTAGGGGAGGGATAGCATTAAGAGAAATACCTAATGTAGATGACGGGTTGATGGGTGCAGCAAACCACCATGACACGTGTATACCTGTGTAACAAACCTGCACATGTACCCCAGAACTTTAAAGTATAATAATAATTTTAAAAAGTATCTTGAACTTTGTTTTGAAATATCTTTTATTTTATATAGTGACAGCATTAATAGATAGTGATTTATTTGCTTATTGTTTTTAATGTCCATGCTTGGCAAAATGAAGTTGGCAACCATTTGTTGCTTCATGTCCCCATCCCCCACTTTTTATTCTTATTTTTTATTTTTTCTGAGACAGGGTCTGACTCTGTTGCCCAGGCTGGGGTGTAGTGGCAAGAACTCAGCCCACTGCATCCTTTTACCTCAGCCTCCCAAGTCACTTGGACTACAAGCGCATGCCACCACATCCAGCTAATTAATTTTTTTTTTTTTTTTTTTTTTTTTTTCTGGAGACAGGGTTTTGTCACGTTGCCCAAGATGGTCTCAAAATCCTGAGCTCAAGTGATCTGCCTGCCTCAGCCTTCCAAAGTGCTGGGATTACAGGCGTGAGCCATGGTACCTAACTGCCACCCTGAACTTTTTAAATTTTACAAATCCATGAAATCCAAAAGTCTGAAAGCTACTCACTTCATAAATGAGAAAATTTAGGAAAGAAGGATTAAATGACTTACCTAAGGCCATACTTATTAATGGGAATGCTGCCTTACAAATCTTGATATTAGCTTCAAGTCTTTACCATAAATTTCAAAGTCCTCTGTATTTAAATCCCAGTATGCATTTGCATCTCTATTATCAGCATACCTTAAAAGAAAACCTATATTCTAAACAGTCATGATCATTTTCCATTCCTTAAATGTGCCTTTCAGTTGTTCATTACCTTACCTATTCTCCTAAAATCCCACCCAGCTCAAGTGCTGACTCTATTAACATATCTCAGTGTCAGAAGGGATCCTTTGCTTTTCTCTGCTTCCATATGTGGATGCTACTTATCAGCATATTATGTCTTGTTCAAGCTGTCATCATCTGTGGACTATTCCCCCTCCTATGCTCTCCATTTCAGTAAATGACATTACCATCTACCCAATTGCTCAAGCTGGAGGCCTTGAAGTCATTCCTTACTGTTCCCTATACCAATATTGAGTTAATCACAAAGCCCTGTCATCTTTAGCTCCCCAATTTATCCTGTATATGTCCACTTTAATTCTTCCACTGAACTGCTACACAGATCACCCTGTGTCTCCTTGTTCCACCATGCAATCCATTTTTTACCTACCAGCTGCTTTTAGATCTGGTACTGCTCCTTGTAAAATCCTTTGGTGGTTTTCCATAGCCTTCAGATTAAAGCCTAGAATCGTCAACATGTTATACAAGATATGTAGTACCCATGCCCACTTCTCCAGCCTCATCTCTTCCTAATTTTTTATTTGCATCCTTTGCTTTAGCTGTACTGGACTTTCAATTCCTTGAATGCATCTTTCTCACTATTGCATGCTTTTGCTTGCCGACTTTAATTGCCTCTCACCTCTCTGGATCTTTGCACATGCTATGGAGTGAAGCCTACACTGCCTGGAATACTCTGCCTTCTAGGAAACATACCTTAAGGCTCTAAGTTTCAGTTTGGGTACGTCATAGCAGAGTACCTTTCCTTTACCATAGCACTCACTACATTATATTGCAATTTCTTGTTTAATTGATTTCCTTTCTATCTAGACTATATGAACCATGAGGCCATGGATCATATTTATCGTGCTCACCATTGTATTCAAACTGCCAGCTCTGGCATATAGTAGGAACTCAATAAATGTAATCTGTATGAATGAAAATATCATACTACATTTCCTCTTATACTATTGAGACTTTCATACTTGTGGTATTTCCTTGATTCTATTACAAATTCCTATAAGTGGAAGGCAGTCTTTTATAATTACTACCATTTTATAGCACCACACATATTATAGGCTGCTGGTAAATATTTGGTAAATATATGAATAATCTATTTGTTTCTTACAGGGTCAGGGGCAAGAATTAGAGTGCATATTTGTAATAAACATAGAATGCAGCACAACCAAATAGGCTATACAATCTAAGAATTTTGGACTAATACTAGTATTGATTGTTTATAACCTAAAAGGTGCCTCCACCACTATAAAATACCTGCTTTAAATTGGGAAATACTCTATGGTTTCATCAAGGTTAAATACGATTTTTCAAATAGGGATTCTGATACATTTTAAAGTAATAAAAAATGTAAAAATCTTAAAGTGACTTATGGTGCCTAGACTGCTGTAGGGGGTGTGTGTGTGTATGTTTGTGTGTGTGTGTGTGTGTGTGTGTGTGTATATGTGTGTGTGTGTGTGTGGTTTGTTTGTTTCTTGGGGGCTGAACTCAGGCTGGAGTTTCCATGAAGTTATGGGTAGGGTGATAGATTTACATTGAAATAGTTTACTTTATCCAAAAGTCAGTTCAGTTTTTCTCAATGGGGGATTTTTTCAATTGGGAATATATTTTTGCACTTCATGTTTATGATTCTCTTTTCAACATCCGGAACATACAGCGATATCATCAGTCATAGACAGTTCATACTGCACATAATGGGCTATAATATCAGTCTCTTTGTATATATCATAATACCTGAATTGTTCAACAAAATGTCTCATAAGGCAGGAAGCTTCTTTTCTGTTTTCCATTTTTGATAGACTCAACCTAAATGGATAATGTTCTTTGTAAAAGGTGAGCAAAACATCAGCACTGGTAATATTTATTTTACAGGATGTGCCACAAGCCTGGCTCACTCCTCTTACTTACAAGGGCAGTACCTGCTAAGACCATTTGGATTTGTTGAGTCCAGTGCAAACTGAAACAGTGACCTATCTGAGTGACAACCAGGTATATGACAGAGGACAATGCCAAAAAAAACAATATATTAAGTTCAGGAGTTGAAATTGTGGTAAGCATTAGTGCTCATCCTCAAAGAAGTATTCTCTGACCTTCCTGTGCAAGGCAGTGTTCCTCTCTCCCCAATTTATGATGCTATATCAAACTCAACAAACCTTGGTAATGGATTGAATGATGTGGGTGAAGTAACAGAAGGAAGAATCAAGAATGTCTTGGCCCTAGGATTATGATCTGGTTCATGGTAAACTCTAAATATATATCTGTTGAAGGAAAGAATAGCTGGGAATAATACACATTTTGTCACCCTCAGCCACACTATGCAGACTATAAAATTGATGCTTGTTTGCATCATCAGGTGGCCATATTTACATTAAGACCATAGTTTTAAGAGCCAAAAAAACCTGGGTTCATATCCTGACTTCACCATTTGAGCTATGAGACGTTAGGAGAGTTACTTAACTTCACTGACTCTTTCTTTCTCTTCTTATAAAAAGGATATAATCTCATACCAGCCTCACAAGATGATGGTGAAGATTAGATGAGATAATACATTTATCATATTTAGAACAATACCTGGCAGAAAGTATTCTGTAGAGGGTAGTCATTGTTGTTGTCAGAATGTAATGTACTTAAGTGTCTTGAAAATAGTAAATATTCAATAATTATTATCTGTAAGTATTATAATTATCATTATAATAGTTTTATATTAGTTAAATTATTTTAATAGAATGCTTATGGTGACAAAAATTACACTTTTTGATATTATTGAACACAAATTTTTAGTCTTAATTTCAGTAATTGTCATTTCTTAAAATATTTGGTATACACGTGGGATATCTTCGTATTTAAATCAATAAAGGCAATGATTGTTGCTCTTATAATTTATGCAAATTGTTCAGAAATGAATAAATTAAAGCATTTATTTGTACTAACTCTGGTAGTTTGCTAAAAAAAATCAGGACAGGCTAAAGGAGGATATGGAAATAATGGCTGCATTGTTTTTGCTTTTTTTGATGAACCATATTTCAAATTCATTCACAGACATTTTCGTTTTCATGAATCTAAAATATCTTCTCTAGTTTCTAAAAGTATACATACATATATACGCATACAAGGTATACATATACTCACACACTCACAATATTAAAATGTTTCGGCTACGTGTGGTGGCTCATGCCTGTAATTCCAGCAGTTTGGGAGGCCAAGGCAGGAGAACTGCTGGGGGCCATTAGTTAAAAATCAGCCTGTGCAACCTAAGCGAGACCGTGTCTCTACGGAAAAAAAAGAAAAAAAAAAACAAGCAAACAAACAAAAAAAGCAGACCAGACATAGTAGTGTGAGCCTGAGGAGCTAGAGGATGCTGAGGTGATGGGATTGCTTGAGCCCAAGAGTTTGAGGCTGCAGTGAGCTGTGATTGCACCACTGCACTCCAGCACCTGAATGACAGAGCAAGACCCTATTTCTTAAAAAAAAAAAAAAAAAAAAAAAAAGTTTGCTGCCTGCTGCTGCCTGGGACCACAATGGAGAATGGAGAATAGTTGAAGAAAATGTAGTACAGAAGTTTAGGCAAGTGATAATTGTTGTTGGTACCCATAGATTGAGCCAATGCAAATTTGCAGGCTTTAGAAAGATACCTCTGCTGTTCTCCAGATTTATTTTCTAATTTCACCTTATATGTTTTTGTTTCTACACAACCATTTTTCTTTTACTGTCTCATAAATTTTATGTCAGTATGCTATGACTGGATATCTTGGAGGAAACAAAATTGCATTGTTAAAAAGCTCAGTCTTTTTTTTTTTTTTTTTCATGAAAATGGGCTGCTAACTGGGCACAGTGGCTCACGCCTGTAATCCCAGCATTCTGGGAGGCCGAGGCAGGCAGATCAGTTGAGCTCAGGAGTTCAAGACCAGCATGGTGAACATGGTAAAACCTTATCTCTACAAAAAATACAAAAATTAGCTGGACATTTTCCGCACGCCTGTAGTCTCAGCTACTTAAGACGATGAGGTGGAAGGACTGCTTGAGCCGGCAGGTCGAGGCTGCAGTGAGTTGTGTTCACACCACCACACTCCAGCCTGGGCAACAGAGTGAGACCCTGTCTCATAATAATAATAATAATAATAAATTAATTAATTTAAAAAAGGAAAAAAAAGAAAATGGATTGCTTTTTAATGCTATGGTTAGTGGTTAGCAAACCAACAGAATCAATCCAGAATCTTCATTGAATACCTATGGTGTGTCCCATTCTAAGGGAGTAAATGGAGTAAGTATGAGACTCTGGCTTTGCCCTCAAGGAATGTAAAATTTGGCTAAGGGATGTGATATATATACATGGTATAAAATGATTTCTGGGGGTATCTTAGTTTGGGTTCCTAGGAACAGATTTTTATTTTTTATATTTTTATTTTGCTTGTTTGTTTGTTTGTTTGTTTATTTATTGAAATGGAATTTCACTCTTTTCTCCTAGGCTAGAGTGCAATGTCGTGACCTTGATTCACTGCAACCTCTGCCTCTCAGATTCAAGGGATTCTCCAGCTTCAACTTCCTGAGTAGCTGGGATGACAGGTGCCTGCCACCAAGCCTGGCTAATTTTTGCATTTTTAGTAGAGACGGGGTTTCACCATGTTGGCCAGGCTGGTCTTGAACTCCTTACCTCAGGTGATCCACCTGCCTCAGCCTCTGAAATTGATGGAATTATAGGTGTGAGCCAGTGTGCCCAGCTGTGAATAGATTTTTGAATGAGGAGTTGCATGCATAAGGTTTATTGGGAAGTGCTCTTGGCAAATATGCCTGTAAGGAAGTAAGAAAAGTGAAAGGAAAAATTGAGCAGAAGTAGAAGCTGACCCGTCATGTAGTTGCCTATGGCCTCAGCAGATCTTACAGGGAGATCTGGAGTTAGGATAGACCTCTGGATGATTATCCCAAATTGAAGTAAGGGGGCTTTGAATTCCTTCATCAGGCAGTCTTTGGCCTTGGGCCACTCCCTGCTAAGGTGTTATCCTTGGGCATGCAGCTCTTTATAGCCAAGGACAATTCCCATTGTTGTGGCTCTAGCTTCAAGGATTGGTAACTTGATATTCTCAACAGTTGTGGGATAGGTGCTTTGGCCCTAAAGAACCTATCCTGTACCAAGCACCAGAGCATTTACTATAAGGCATTGCAACTTGAACTGGCCTTTAAAGGTTGGATAGAATTTAAGTAGATGTGGAGGGGAATTGACATATATGCATTCCTGGGTGGGAATTGGTATGGAAAGGACAGGTTATACTGGAGACAGCAAATAAATCAGATTTTAATTCAGCTTATATTTATTGAATTCCTACTTTGTAAAGGTACTATGTTGTACTGAGAATTTTCATAATGTGCTACCTCATTTAATCATTATAACCCTTTGATTTAAATATTATTTCCATTTTATATATGAGGAAAATGTATCTCAGCATGGTTATGAATTGCCCAAAGTCACCCATGAGAAAAGTATTAGAGCTGGCACTCAAATCCAAGTTTCCTAGCTCTAAAGACTCTTCTTTTTCTGCTACACCATGTTCATATGTCTAAAAATGGAGAATTACACTTGCAAATGGTGACAGTAGATTATGGAGAGTCTACAGGATACATTCTGGTTCTTGGTCCCATACTTTATTGTTTTGGTCTCTAGTTGTCTCAGAAATTAACTGTAATTTTATAATAATAATACACTGAATGATAGTAGTAGTTTTAATTACCGTTGGTTATCATTCACCAATACTATGTTAAATTGGCTCACTCTTTCTCTGTGGATTACGGCATTGACTCTTTACTGTGAATCTGAAAATGGTAGTATTGCTTTTATTTTATGTATGAGGTAACTGAAACTTAGAAATTGTCCACGGTCACGTAGCAAGAATGTGACAGAGATGACATTAGAACCCTGGTCTCTCTGACTCCTAAAGTCCATGATTTTAAGCACTACATTTTAAGCCTACCTCTTTGTATGTTTTATAGTCCTTTGTACATCACCAAGCACACAGTTGTGTGCTATTACTATACTTAACTGTTACTTATCCCCTTAGCAACTTGGGATAAGTAATTTTGTCTGTCTGCTTCAGTGTCTAAATTTTTTACTCAACTGAAGTGATATCTACCCATGGCTAATGGGAATACTGTATGAGACCAGAGAGTGAAGTAGTGAACTCAAAAAAATGGGCTTGCAGCTGATTTCTTTCAGGCTCTAGTCCTATGTCAGTTGGATTGACTTTATTCATTGTTTCATGCCTACTCTTCATCCATCCTTTATTACAACAAATATTTATTGAGTTTTACTGTGTGCCTGTCACTGTTCTAGATGGTGAAAAAAAGGCAAAGTCCTGTCCTCATAGAGTGTATGTTCTAGAGAGTGAGATGCTTGATTCACTACTAAATATGTAAATACATAATAACTCAAGATAGTAATAGGTGCCCTGGAGAAAAGCTAAAGCCTGGAAGAGAATGGGAAGTGGAATAGGGTGGGGAAGGGGGCTGATAATTTAGATAGGGTGTTTAGGAGAGGCTTTTTGATAAGATGATATAAAAGTAGAGACCTGTGGGAAGAAAAGCAAGCCATGCAGATATTTTGAGGAATAGCGTTATAGGCAGAGAAAATGAATAGCAAGTGTGAAAGCCCAGGGGCAGGAGCTTGACTGGCATGTTTGAGAGCCACCAAGATCCAATTAATGATATGTTATTATAATATTTTGCCAAATGACTCACCAGTGATATAAAAGATTTAAAAGCCCTTTCCAAAGTATTTCCCTCTAGAACAGATTTGGAATGTGATGAAAGAGGGAACAGGACCAATGGGAAAAGATTAAAGTGTTTGAAGCCAACTCATCAGGATGAAATAAATGAGATGGGCTATTTAATGATTATCTATAGCAGTTCCATGTAAGGTTTTTATAAAGAAGCAGTGGAATAGCCTTCTAAAGACTAAGTTCTTCCCTTTCTCTTAGGAGGTAGGAACAAATTAGAAAATTAATCAAGAGAGAATGTGGCATCTGATGACATGAGAATTGTTTGAAGGTGGCAGGAGTCAGGAGGGTGGTTGAATTCAGTCAACAGGTGAGAAATTTACAAAAATAAATAGAATTGAGCAAATTCAGAACAGATTTAACCTCCATTTTATTTTCAAGCTAAACAAAAGATGCTGATATAAGGGGGAAATTACTCCAAAAACCCAGCTTTACTGACATATTTTGAGTCATTTGCATAAACAAAATGGTCCTAGAAACAAGTGTGAACTTGACTTTAAAGTGAATAGGCCTGGAAGTGTTTTCTGACAGATAATTAGTTTGGTGCATTTATTCAATATTTATTGATATAATATTTATATTCATGTTATTGCAAAAAGGAGTTGAAGCAGATTGCAAAACTGTGTATATAATCCACAATACAAAAACTAAGAAATAAAATCAGGAGGAAATAATAAGAGTAGGAGAAATAAGATAAGGTCGAGTTTACATAAAACAAATGTCTAAACTGTATGCCATAGAGATGGGCACCACACATTTAGCTCTGAGATTTCTAGAAACAACGGAAAGAGCCCTGGAAACTGAGATAATAGACTTGTATTGTGTTAAGCCACTAGGCTCTGTTTCAAACATTCCTTAGTTCTCAAGGGAAGACATGAGGATGGGATAAACCTCCAGGGGAAGTTGGGGTACTAACTTTCATAAAGATTTTTACTTCTTGCAGAGGACTTTATTACAAGTCTAGGTAGAAAGACAATAAATGGGTTGTGTGATTGTTTAAGATTGCTGAAAGATCTTTCCTTATGTGTAGAAACCTGTATTGGCATCGATGTTCATCAGGGATATTGTTCTAAAATTCTCTTTTTCGTTGTGTCTCTGCTGGGCTTTGGTATCAGGATGATACTGGCCTCATAAAATGAGTTAGGGAGGATTCCCTCTTTTTCTAATGACTGGAATAGTTTCAGAAGGAATGGTACCAGCTTCTCCTTGTATATCTGCTAGAATTCGGCTGTGAATCCATCTGGTCCTGGACTTTTTTTGGTTGGTAGGCTACTAATTATTGCCTCAATTTCAGAGCCTGTTATTGGTCTATTCAGGGATTCAACTTCTTCCTGGTTTAGTCCTGGGAAGGTGTATGTGTCCAGGAATTTATCCATTTCTTCTAGATTTTCTAGTTTATTTGCGTAGAGGTGTTCATAGTATTCTCTGATGGTAGTTTTCGTTTCTGTGGGATCAGTGGTGATATCCCCTTTATCATTTTTTATTGTGTCTATTTGACTCTTCTCTCTTTTCCTCTTTATTAGTCTTGCTAGTAGTCTATCAATTTTGTTGATCTTTTCAAAAAACCAGTATCTGGATTCATTGATTTTTTGAAGAGTTTTTTTCTGTCTTTATCTCCTTCAGTTCTCCTCTGATCTTAGTTATTTCTTGCCTTCTGCTAGCTTTTGAATGTGTTTGCTCTTGCTTCTCTAGTTCTTTTAATTGTGATGTTAGGGTGTCAAGTTTAGATAATTCCTGCTTTCTTTTATGGGTATTTAGTGCTATAAATTTCCCTCTACACACTGCTTTAAATATGTCCCAGAGATTCTGGCATGTTATGTCTTTGTTCTCATTGGTTTCAAAGAACATCTTTATTTCTGCCTTCATTTCATTATGTACCCAGTAGTCATTCAGGAGCAGGTTGTTCAGTTTCCATGTAGTTGAGCGGTTTTGATTGAGTTTCTTAGTCCTGAGTTCTAGTTTGATTGCACTGTGGTCTGAGAGACAGTTTGTTATAATTTCTGTTCTTTTACATTTCCTGAGGAGTGCTTTACTTCCAACTATGTGGTCAATTTTGGAATAAGTGCGATGTGGTGCTGAGAAGAATGTATATTCTGTTGATTTGGGGTGGAGAGTTCTATAGATGTCTATTAGGTCTGCTTGGTGCAGAACTGAGTCCAATACCTGGATATCCTTTTTAACTTTCTGCAAAAATCCTCAATAAAATATTGGCAAACCGAATCCAGCAGCACATCAAAAAGCTTATCCATCATGATCAAGTGGGCTTCATCCCTGGGATGCAAGGCTGGTTCAACATTCGCAAATCAATAAACATAATCCAGCATATAAACAGAACCAAAGACAAGAACCACATGATTATCTCAATAGATGCAGAAAAGGCCTTTGACAAAATGCAACAGCCCTTCATGCTAAAAACTCTCAATAAATTAGGTATTGATGGGACATATCTCAAAATAATAAGAGCTATTTATGACAAACCCACAGCCAATATCATACTGAATGGGCAAAAACTGGAAAAATTCGCTTTGAAAACTGGCACAAGACAAGGATGCCCTCTCTCATCACTCCTATTCAACATAGTGTTGGAAGTTCTGGCCAGATCAATCAGGCAGGAGAAAGAAATAAAGGGTATTCAATCAGGAAAGGAGGTAGTCAAACTGTCCCTGTTTGCAAATGATGTGATTGTATATTTAGAAAACCCCTTTGTCTCAGCCCAAAGTTTCCTTAAGCTGATAAACAACTTCAGCAAAGTCTCAGGATACAAAATCAATGTGAAAAAATAACAAGTATTCTTATACACCAATAACAGACAAACAGAGAGCCAAATCATGAGTGAATTCCCATTCACAATACCTTCAAAGAGAATAAAATACCAATTTACAAGGGATGTGAAGGACCTCTTCAAGGAGAACTACAAATCACTGCTCAGTGAAATAAAAGAGGACACAAACAAATGGAAGAACATACCATGCTCATGGATAGGAAGAATCAATATCGTGAAAATGGCCATACTGCCCAAAGTAATTTATAGATTCAATGCCATCCCCATCGAGCTACCAATGACTTTCTTCACAGAATTGGAAAAAAAAAACTAATTTAAAGTTCATATTGAACCAAAAGAGACCCCGCATTGCCAAGACACTCCTAAGCTAAAAGAACAAAGCTGGAGGCATCACGCTACCTGACTTCAAACTATACTACAAGGCTACAGTAACCAAAACAGCATGGTACTGGTACCAAAACAGAGATATAGACCAATGGAACAGAACAGAGCCCTCAGAAATAATACCACACATCTACAGCCATCTGATCTTTGACAAACCTGAGAAAAACAAGAAATGGGGAAAAGATTCCCTATTTAATAAATGGTGCTGGGAAAACTGGCTAGCCAGATGTAGAAAACTGAAACTGGATCTCTTCCTTACACCTTATACAAAAATTAATTCAAGATGGATTAGAGACTTAAATGTTAGACCTAAAACCATAAAACCCCTAGAAGAAAACTTAGGTAATACCATTCAGATCATAGGCACGGGCAAGGATTTCATGTCTAAAACACCAAAAGCAATGGCAACAAAAGCCAAAATTGACAAATGGGATCTAATTAAACTAAAGAGCTTCTGCACAGCAAAAGAAACTACCATCAGAGTGAACAGGCAACCTACAGAATGGGAGAAAAGTTTTGCAATCTACTCATCTGACAAAGGGTTAATATCCAGAACCTATAAAGAACTCAATCAAATTTGCAGGAAAATAACAACCCCATCAAAAAGTGGACAAAGGATATGAACAGACAATTCTCAAGAGAAGACATTCATACAGCTAACAGACACATGAAAAAATGCTCATCATCACTGGCCATCAGAGAAATGCAAATCAAAACCACAATGAGATACCATCTCACACCAGTTAGAATGGCAATCATTAAAAAGTCAGGAAACAACAGGTGCTGGAGAGGATGTGGAGAAATAGGAACACTTTTACACTGTTGGTGGGACTGTAAACTAGTTCAACCATTATGGAAAACAGTGTGGCGATACCTCAAGGATCTAGAACTAGAAATACCATTTGACCCAGCCATCCCATTATTGGGTATATACCCAAAGGATTATAAATCATGCTGCTATAAAGACACATGCACATGTATGTTTATTGTGGCACTATTCACAATAGCAAAGACTTGGAACCAACCCAAATGTCCATCAATGATAGACTGGATTAAGAAAATGTGGCACATATACACTGTGGAATACTATGCAGCCATAAAAAAGGATGAGTTCATATCCTTTGTAGGGGCACGGATGCAGCTGGAAACCATCATTCTCAGCAAACTATCGCAAGGACAAAAAAAACCAAACACCGCATGTTCTCACTCATAGGTGGGAATTGAACAATGAGAATACTTGGACACAGAGCAGGGAACATCACACACTGAGGCCTGTCATGGGATGGGGGGACAGGGGAGGGATAGCATTAGGAGATATACTTAATGCAAATGACGAGTTAATGGTTGCAGCACACCAACATGGCACATGTATACGTATGTAACAAACCTGCACATTGTGCACATGTAGCCTAGAATTTAAAGTGTGTGTATATGTGTGTGTATGTGTGTAAATATATATAAAGATACCTGTATTGGCTTTTGAGCTACTTGAATGTTGCAAATTAAATCTTCTGGAATAGGATCTGTCATCCTCTGCATGTACACTCTTTTATATGATACCCATTCACTCTTTTGCACTTTGAACATTTCAGGCCTTTACTGACTATGTAATTACTAACTGCTAAACAATTATGTCATTTGCTGAATTCCTTTATCACCAGACACATAATCATCAGTTCAGAAACAATTATGCAAGATTCCCATTGATCTTCAGAATGTCCTTATAGCTTTTCAACTTATAATTAACACATATACTTGTCATCTTTCCTTTAGCACACGTGAAACAGAATAGTGTTCCTGCTGTAGCATTTTCATCATTTGCCAGTCTTCACTGTAATCCTTGAAAATGTGAAGGTGGATGGATGCATTTTACTTTACAATTCAATGTGATAAAACCCACAGCTACTGTTCAAAGTTCCATTTAATTTAAAAGGGAAAGGACTACTTTTATTCCAAATTAATAGTTTTTATCATGCAGGAGATTAATTGAATTATATACTTCTCTCAAATAAGATAGATAATAAAATTTTAAGATATATTTTCCAATTTCACTATTATATACCACCAAGACGACTAGCTCTTTTTATTCCTTCACAGCCTGAGGGGGTCGGAAGTTTTATAAACTCCACCTCCCCAAAGACTACAGGTTCTATCCTCAATAATAAAGGACCCTACAGTGTTATCAGTGACAGAAAATATTCTGACTAAGCAGGTCTGTTATTTCACTAAATTATCACTTATGCCTTCTAATCTCAACATTCCAGAAAATATATTTTAAAAACAGGCAGGTTATCAGTAAAAAAGAAAAACAAAAATAAAACTAAATATTCTGTTCAGTTAATGATCAATGTGATTTATTTATTTTATTGTATATATTTATAGGGAATAGTGTGATATTTTGATCTATGTGTGTATTGTAGAAAGAGTTAGTCAAGATAACATACCCATTTTATGTTTTGTGGTGAGAATGTTAACAATTTATTGTTTTAGTAACTTTGAAATATATATTATTATTAACTGTGGTTATCCTTCAGTGCAATAGTATTTCTCCCATCTAACAGAAACTTTGTACCCTTTGAGCAACATCTCCCTTTCTCTTATCCCTTTTCCTCCCCTCTCCTTTTCTCTCTGGTAACCACCTTTCTATTCTCTGTTTCTATGATATTAGCTTTTTTAGATTTCACATATGAGTGAGGGCATGCAGTATTTGTCTTTTTGTGTCTGGATTATTTCACTTAGAATAATACCCTCCAGATTCATCTATGTTGTCCCAAATGACAGAATATCCTCATTTTTAAGGCTGTATAGTAGTGCATTATGCATACATGTGTATAAATGTTATATATATTTATATATATATATGTATGTATATGTATTTTTTTCTTCATTCATTGATGAACACTTAGGTTGCTTCCATATCATTGCTGTTATAAATAATGCTGCAATGAACAAGGGAATGCAGATATCACTTTGACATACTGATTACAATTTTTTTTGGATGTATGTCCACAAGTGAGATTGCTGTATCATATGGTAATTCTAGTTTAGTCTTTTGAGTAACCTCTATGCTACTTTCCAAAATGGCTGTAATAATTTACATTCCCACCAACAATATAGAAGGGTTTCTTTTTCTCCATATCTTTGCCAACACTTGTTATCATTCATCTTTTCGATAATAACCATTCTAACAGTTGTGAAGTGATACCTTATTATGAATTTAATTTTTATTTCTCTGATAATTAGAAATTTTGAGCATATTTTTTATTTATCTCTTGCCCATTCATATCTCTTCTTTTAAGAAATATATATTTAGATCCTTTGCCCAATTTTTTAAACCTGGTTATTTGTTTCCTTGCTATTGAGTTATTTGAGTTCCTTACATATTTTTGATATTAGCTCCTTATCAGATGTATTGTTTGCAAATATTTTCTCCCAATCCATGGGTTATCTCCTCACTCTGCTTCTTTTGCTGTGCAAATTCTTTTTAGTTGATGCAATCTAATATGTTTTTGCTTTTGTTGCCTATGCTTTTGTAGTCCTATTCAAGAAATCATTGGAGCTTTTCCCTGTGTTTTCTTATGGTTGCTTTACAGTTTCAGGTCTTACGTTTAAGTCTTTTATCCATTTTGATTTGATTTTTGTTTATGATGTAAGATAAGAGTCCAACTTTGTTCTTCAACATGTGGCTATTCAGATTTCCCAACAAAATTTATTGAAGAGACTATTTGTCCCCATTGTATGTTCTTGGCACCTTTACCAAAAATTAATTCACTATAAACACTTGATTTTATTTCTGTGCTTTCTATCCTTTTCCGTTGTTCAGTGTATCTGTTTTTATGCCAGTGCAATGCTGTTTTGATTACAATTGCTTTATAATGTATTTTGAAATCAGGCAGCATGATGTCTCCAGATTTTTTCTTTATTCTAAAGATTGCTTTGGCTCTTTGGGGTTTTTTTTTCTGGTTCTATATGAATTTTAGGATTGTTTTTTCGATTTTTGTGAAAAAATGATGTTAGAAATTTGATAGGGATTACACTGAATCTTTAGATCACTTTGGGTATTATGGGTGTTTTAATAATATTCCTTCAATCCGTACAGGGTATATCTTTCCATTTATTTGTGTCTCCTTCAATTTTTTAATAAATGTTTTATAATTTTCAGTGTACAGATACTTCACCTCCTTGGTTAAATTTTCTCCTAATTATTTTTTTGATGCTCTTGTAAATTATGTTTTAAAAAATCAGATAACTCATTGTTAATGTACAGAAATGCTACTTATTTTGTATGTTGATTTGGTTATGTGCAACTTTACTGAATTCCTTTATTGATTCTAACAGCTTTTTGTGGAATCTTTAGGGTTTTTCTACATATAACATCATGTTATCAGCAAACAGAGACAGTTTCACTTTTTCCTTACCTATATGGATGCATTTTATTTCTTTTTCTTGCCTAATTGCTTTAGCTAGGACTTCCAGTACTATGTAGAATATAAAAGGTGAAAGTGTGCATCCTTGTCTTGTTCCTGCTCATTGAGGAAAAGATTTTAACTTTGCTTATTGAGTATGATGTTAGCTATAGGCTTGTCACATATGGCCTTTATTGTGTTGAGGTACATTTCTTCTACACCAATTTTTGTTTTTATTATGAACAGATGTTGAGTTTTATTGCATGCGTTTTCTGCATCTATTTAGATGATCATGTGGTTTTTGTCCTTCATTTTATTAATATAGTATATCACATTTATTGCTTTACATATGTTGACATATCGTTGCATTCTTAGGATAGATCCTGCTTCATCATGGTGAGTGGTCTTTTTAATGTGTTGTTCAGTTCAATTTGCTACTACATTGTTGAGGATTTTTATTCTATGTTCATTAAGAATATTGGCCTGTAGTTTTGTTTTCTTGTGTCCTTGTCTGGCTTTGAAATCAGGGTGATGGTGTTCTTATAAAATAACTTTGGGAGTATTCCCTCCTCTTAAATTTTTTTGGGGGAGAGTTTGAGAAAGATTGGTATTATTTCTCTAAATATTTGGTAGAATTCAGGAGCAAAACCAACAGACTCTTGGCTTTTCTTTAATGGGAGATTTTTTTATTACTGATTCAATATCCGTACTCAGTAATGATCTTTTTAGATATTCTGTTTCTTCCTGATATGGTCTTAGTAGGGTACATGATTCTAGGAAATCATCCATTCTTTTTAGGTTATCTAATTTGTTGATGTATAGTTTGTCATAGTAGTTTATTACCTTCCTTTTTATTTTGTGGTATCAATTGTAATGTCTCCTCTTTTATTTAGGATTTTGTTTGTATCTTCCCTTTTTATTTTTTATTTATTTTTCTTTTTTGAGATAGTATTGCTCTGTCACCCAGGCTGGAGTGCAGTGGCATGACCGTGACTCATTGCAACCTCTGCCTCCTGGATTTAAGCGATTCTCGTGCTTCAGCCCCCTGAGTAGCTGGGACTGCAGGCGCACACCAGACTAGGCTAATTTTTTTTTTTTTTTTTTTTTTTTTTTGAGACAGCGTTTCACTCTTGCTGCCCACGCTGGAGTGCAATGGCACAGTCTCGACTCACTGCAAACTCTACCTCCTGGGTTCAAGCAATCCTCCTGCCTCAGCTTCCCAAGTAGCTGGTATTACAGGCACCTGCCATCCTGCCTGGCTAATTTTTTGTATTTTTAGTAGAGATGGGGTTTTGTAACATTGTCCAGGCTGGTCTCAAACTTCTAACCTCAAGTGATCTGCCCACCTCAGCCTCCCAAAGTACAGGGATTACAGGCATGAGCCAGTGTGCCCGGCCTGTGTCTTCTCTTTTTTCTTTGTTAGTCTAGCTAAAGGTATGTCAGTTTTGTTATCTTTTCAAAAAAACAACTTTTAGTATTGTTGGTCTCTTTTTCTAGTTTCGTATTTTTTTTTTCTTCTGTGATCTTTGTTTCTTTCTTCTTTCTGCTAAGTTTAGACTTTGTGTATTATTTTTTCTAACTCCTTAGGTTGTTTATTTGAAATTTTTATTTTTTTAAGGCAGGTTTTTATCACTTTAAACTTCCCTCTTAAAACTGCTTTTGCTGCATTCCATAAGGTTCGCTGTGTTGTTTTCATTTTCTTTATCTCAGTATATTTTTTATTTTTATTTTTATTTCTTCTTCAACCCATTCGTTGTTCAGAAGTATGTTGTCTGATTTCCACATATTTGTGCATCATCTAAGATTCATCCTTTTATTGATTTCTAGTTTTATGCCATTGTAGTCAGAAAAGATACTCAATATGATTTCAGTCTTCTTAAATTTGTTAAAATTTGTTTTATGGTCTAACAGATTATTTATCCCGGAATGCTTCATGTGTACTTGAGAGGAACGTGTATTTTGTTCCTGTTGGGTGAACTATTTTGTAAATATCTATTAGGTATTTTTGTCTAAAGTGTAGTTCAAATCCAATGTTTTCTTATTGATTATCTGTCTAGATGATGTGTCCAAAGGTGAAACTGGGGTGCTTAAGTCTTCTACTATTATTGAATTGTAATTTATCTCTCCATTTAGATCTATATTTGCTTGATTAGTTGCCCTGATGTTGGGCACATATATACTTGCAATTGTTATAACTTCTTGATAAATTTACCCCTTTTTTATTATTTAATGACCTTCTTTATCTCTTTTTACAGATTTTGACTTAACATCTACATTATCTAATATAAATATAGTTACCCTGCTCTCCTTTGCTTTTTATTTCTATGGAATACCTTTTCAGTACCTTCACTTTGAGTCTATATGTGTCTTTAGAGACAAAGTGAGTGTCTTGTAGGCAGCATGTAGTTAGTTCTTGTTTTTATATCCATTCAGTCACACAGTGTCTTTTGATTGGAGAATTTAATTCATTTAAACTTAAGTCCTTACCTATCAATAATTATCTATTACTATTTACTTACCTGTTGGCATTTGTTAATTATTTTCTTATTAATTTGCAGATCCTTTGTTCTTTTTTTGCTCTCTTGATACCTTCCTTTGTGGTTTAATGACTTTCTTTAATGGTTTACCTTGAATCGTTTCTTTTTGCATTTTGTGTATTGCCTAAAGATTTTTGCATTATGGCTAACATGGGGCTTATATAAATAATCTTAAAACATTTTATACTAATAACAGAATATCTTAAGCTGGTGACAACTAACTTTCAACACTTGCACACACTCTATGTTTTATGCCTTCCCACACTTTGTTTTTCATGACACATTTTGTGTCTTTTATAGTTTATATCCCTTAACAAATGATTATATTATATCTATGGTTGTTTATAATAGTTTTATCTTTTAACTTTCATACTAGATATAATTGATTTTCTTTTTTTTTTTCTTTTCTTTTCTTTTTTTTTTTTTTTTAAAGACAGAGTCTGGCTCTGTCTCCCAGGCTGGAGTGCAGTGGTGTGATCTGGGCTCACTGGAAGCCCCGCCTCCCAGGTTCACGCCATTCACCTGCCTCAGCCTCCGGAGTGGCTGGGACTACAGGCGCCTGCCACCACGCCCGGCTAATTTTTTGTATTTTTAGTAGAGACGGGGTTTCACTATGTTAGCCAGAATGGTCTCGATCTCCTGACCTCATGATCCGCCCTCCTTCGCCTCCCAAAGTGCTGGGATTACAGGCATGAGCCACCGCACCCGGCCAATATAATTGATTTTTACACCATCATTTCAGTACAAGAATGTTCTTAGTTTGACTATGTACTTGCTTTTACTGGTGAGATTTATGTTTTCATATATTTTCATGTTGCTACTTAGCAACATTTTCCATTGGCTTGAAGGAATTCTTTTAGTATTTCTTATAAGGTTGTCTAGTGGCAATAAATTATCTTAGCTTTTGATTGTCTGAGAGGTTTTTTTTTTTTTTTTTCTTAAAGGATAAGATTGCAGGGTACTATAGTGTGAGTTTGTCTCCTCTGAAACTTGTGTTGAAATTTGATCCCTAATGTGTTGGTGTTGGCAGTGGGAGGTTTTTGGGTCATGGGGACACATCCCTCTTAAATAAATTAATGTCTTCTCTGGCAGGAAGTTCTCACTGTCATAGGAATGGATTAGTTCCTAAGAGAGCAGGTTGTTAAAAAAAAAATCTGGCTTCCTTCGTTTCTTGCATCCTATCTTGCCATATGATCTCTTTGCATGTGTCCATTTTATTTCTGCTTTCTGCCATAAGTGGAAGTAGCCTGAGGCCTTTACCAAATTCAGCAACCCAATTCTGGACTTTCTAAGCACCATAATCGTGAGCCAAATAAACTTACTTTCTTCATAAATTACCCAGTCTCAGGTTACAGCAACACTAAATGGATTAAGACATTGGATATAGTATTGTTAGTTGGCATATTTTTTCTTTCAACTTTATGAATATATCATTCTATTCCCTCTGGCCTGCAGGAGTTCTGTTGAAAACATCTGCTAGTAATTTTATAGAAGTTTCTCTGTATATAACAATTCACTTTTTCTTTGCAGCTTTCAGTATTCTACCTTGGTCTTTAACCTTAGACAATTTGATTATTAAGTGTTTTGGTGTGAGTTTCTTTGAATTCATCCTAGTATAGGTGACGGTTAAGCTTACTGAATCTGAATTTCTATTTTCTTCCTCACACTTGGGAAGTTTTCTGCCATGATTTCTTTGAATATATTTTTCTGTTCCTTTCTCTCCTCCTTCGGGTATACTGAAAATGTGTGTCATATTCTGTCTGATGATGTCCCATAAATCCCTTGAGCTGTCTTTAATCTTTTTTATTCTTTTCCCTTTTTGCTTCTCAGATTGGATATTTACCAGTGAACTGTCTTCCTGTTTTCTTCTGCTTGATCAACTCTGATGTTGAACCTCTCATTGAATTGTTTCATTTACTTCATATATTCTTTCGCTCAGTTATTCATGCTTGATACTTTTTAATATTTTCTATCTCATTGTTGAAGTTCTCAATTTGTTCATGCATTGCTGTCCTTAATTCAGTGAGCATCTTTATGATGATCCTTTTGATTTTCTTGTCAGGTAAATCACATATCTCCATTTCATTAAGGTCTACTTTTGGAGATATATCTTCTTCATTAATTTGAAAAACATCTCTCTGTTTCTTCATTTTACTTGACTCTCTGATAATTTCTGTGAATTTGATAAAAATTCTCCTCTCTGTCTTATTAGACTGGTCTCATGGAGGAGATATTTCTCACCAATCAGCCCACCCAGAGATTCTTCGTGCCTCTAAATTCCTTATGCTTGTCCAACCTGCTGTTATTGTTCTTATTGGATTCCCCCAAATTAGACAGTGTCAAGTCATGCTATTGCTTTGAGTAAGGTGAGATTGAAGCCACTCCCTTGGGATACAACTGGAGAGGCTGGGGTGTTAGATTTGTGTTCCAACTTTTCCTTTCCTTGCAGAGAAGCTGGGGACTAGATTTTATCTCACATTTATTCTGCTCTAACCAAAGTAGAGGGTCTGAGACATATGACTATATTCTTGATCAGACTGCTCATTTTGAACCTGGGGAGATAGCTGCTGAATGTTTGTAATTTTAAAAGTCACCTTTTGGTTTTCTGTAGTTTAGGAACCTCAGGAATGCACAGACCCAACAACTTCTAGAGCTATTTGATTTAGGAGTGAGTTGCTGGTATGGGCTGTAAAAGTTGAGATGTTCTATCTGTGCCAAATCTACTTACATGGAGAGTCTGAGAACCTGGATTTATTGCTGGAACAAGCCAGGGAAGAATGTGTTGGGCATGACCACCCTCCTGTTTGAGCAAGCAGAATATTCATTTCAAAAGTGGTAAACTGACCATTTACAGGTCCATATATCCATTCTATTTTAAAATTTTCACTAGTTGCCATCATTTAAGCAGCTAAAACTAACATAAAAATCTGTTTAGCTTCACTTTAATTCCCTTATACAAAAAACATCTAGAAATGAGTAGCAGCCATGCCTTTTCAAAAGGGAATGTATTTTCCAGGTTATACTAGTCGCTACTCTTCCCTATTGTCTTATACCTTGGCCCGTTCATTAAACTATATTGCCAGCCTGACTTCTACAGCAGATAAGTTTGGGAACTCTTGTTGTTTTGCAAGAGATAAATATTTATTTTATTTTATTTTTTAGACTTTTAGGTTCAGGGGTGTACATGCAAATTGGTTGCAAAGGCAAGTTGCGGATCATGGGCGTTGGGTGTACAGATTGTTTTGTCACCCAGGTTATGAGCATACTACCCAATAAGTACTTTTTCTATCCTAACCTCCTCCCACCCTCCACCATCAAATAGGCTTTTTAATAATAGTCACTCTGACTGGTGTGAGATGTTATCTTATTGTGGTTTTGATGTACATTTATCTAATGATTAGTGATATTGAGCATCTTTTATGTTTGTTGGCTGCATGTATGTCTTCTTTTGAAAAGTGTCTGTTCATGTCTTTTGTCCACTTTTTAATGGGGTTGTTTTTTGTTAATTTATTCAAGTTCTTTATAGATTCTGGACATTAGACCTTTGTCAGATGCATAGTTTGCAAATACTTCCATTATGTAGGTTGTCTCTTTATTGTATTGATAGTTTCTTTTGCTGTGAAGAAGCTCTTTAGTTAAGTACCATTTGTCAAATTTTATCTTCACCACAATTGCTTTTGATGTCTTCATCGTGAAATCTTTGCAAGGGCCGATGTCCAGAATGGTATTTCTTAGGTTTTCTTCTACAGTTTTTATAGTTTTATGATTTTACATTTAAATCTTTAATCCATCTTGAGTTGATTTTTATATATGGTAAAAGGAATGGGTCCAGTTTCAATCCTCTGCATAAGGCTAGCCAGTTATCCCTGTTTTACAAAAATTAGAAGACAAAAGTAAGGAACAAAAATTACCATCTATAGACCTACCACTCAGAATCAGCCAAACTTCATATTTGGTATATATTCTTCAGTTCATTCTCTCAGATAGATCAGTAGGTAGGTAGGTAAACAGTCAGCCAGCCAGATATGTTTAGAATATTTTTATACTAATGATGATAGATCAATATTATTTATTATTTTTCTTATTTCAATGAAGACAGATTGTTCAGAGAATGAGGCTTTAAGTTACTTTTATAGTAAACTGAGAGATGAACACAAATACCATTTGTTTTAATGTTTTGCGTGGAAAGATCCTTCAAATATGCCATTATGATTTTTGGTTCAATAAAATAGTGATGAGGATTCAAGTAGACTAGTCTAGACTAGGATATTTAAAATCCTTATAGTCCTTGATATCTGAGATGGTTGTTCAGGGAATGGAAGTAGTTGAGGAAGGTATAATAGATTGGTACTGAATTTAGGATGACCCCTAAATCTTGAAGCTTCACATAAACTCATTTCTCTTTATGCCTCTTATGCTGGAATTCTCTCCCTAGCATCATTTTCACAGGTTTTTAAGTTCATACTTGAATGCCTCTAACAACAGAAGACTTATTACCTGTTGAGCTACAACCTGTCCTTTTTAACCAACTATCAAAAAGGTCTTTTAGGTTGGGCACAGTGGCTCACGCCTGTAATCCCAGCACTTTGGGAGGCTGAGGTGGGCAGATCACTTGAGGCCAGGAGTTCGAGACCAGCCTGGCCAACATAATGAAACCCCATCTCTACCAAAAATACAAAACTTAGCCAGGCATGGTGGTGCATGCCTATAATCCCAGCTACTTTGGAGACGGAGGCAAGATAATTGCTTGAAGCCAGGAGGTGGAGGTTACAGTGAGCCAAGATCGCACCACTGCTCTCCAGCCTAGGCGACAGAGTGAGACCCTGTCTCAAAAAAAAAAAGTATTTTAATCAGTTTAAATGTGGGTTCCTATAAGTTTTTTGTTTGTTTGTTTTTTAATGTTTAAGTTCAATGGTACATGTGCAGTTTTGTTAATAGGTAAACTTGTGTCATGGGCTTTGTTGTACAAATTATTTCTTCACCCAGGTATTAAGCCTAATACCCATTCGTTATTTTTCCTGATTCTTTCCATACTCCCAACCTCCACCCTCCAGTAGGCCCCAGTGTCCGTTGTTCCCCTCCACATGTCCATGTGTTCTCATTATTTAGCTCCCACTTGTAAGTGAGAACACGTATTTGGTTTTCAGTTCCTGCACTAGTTTGCTAAGGATAATGGCCTCCAGCTCCATCCATGTTCCTGTAAAGCATGATTTCATTCTTTTTTTTTTTATGGCTGCATCATATTCCATGATATATATATATATATATATATATATATATATATATACACACACACATACATATATACACACACACACACACACACACACCATAGTATGGCTGCATAGTATTCCATGATATATATGTACCATATTTGCTTTATCCCTTCTACCATTGATGGGCATTTAGGTTTATTCCATTTCTGTGCTATTGCAAATAGTGCTGTCATTAACATATGTTTGCATGTGTCTTTATGATAGAACAATTTATATTCCTTTGGGTAATATATCCAGTAATGGGATTGCTGAGATGAATGGTAGTCCTGTTTTTAGGTCTTTGAGTAAGTGTCACACTGTTTTCCACAAGAGCTAAACTAATTTACATTCCCATCAACAGTGTATAAGTGTTCCTTTTTCTTCATAATCTTGCCAACATCTGTTATTTTTTGACTTTTTAATAGTAGACATTCTAACTGGTATGAGATGAAATCTCTTGTGGTTTTGACCTGCATTTCTCTAACGATCAGTGATATTGAGCTTTTTTTTCATACAGTTGTTGGCTTCATGTATGTCTTTGGAGAAGTGTCTGTCGATGTCCTTTGCCCACTTTTTAATGGGGTTGCTTGTTTTTTTCTTGCAGATTTGTTTAAGTTCCTTATAGATGCTGGATATTAGCCCTTCCTTTGATACACAGTTTGCAAACATTTTTTCCCATTCTTTAGGTTGTCTGTTTACTCTGTTGATAGTTTCTTTCACTGTGGAGAAGCTCTTCAGTTTAATTAGATCTCATTTGTCAATTTCTTCTTTTGGTGCAATTGCTTTTGGCATCTTTGTCATGAAATCTTTGTTCGTTCCGGTGTCCAAAATGGTATTGCCTAAATTGTCTTCCATGGTTTTCATAGTTTTAGGTTTTCTATTTAAGTCTTTAACCCATCTTGAGTTGATTTTTGTATATAGTATAAGAAAAGGGTCTATTTTTAATATTCTGCATATGGCTAGCCAGTTATTCCAGCACCATTTATCAGAGATAAATGAATAGGGAGTCCTTTCCCCATTGCTTGCTTTTGTCAGCTTTGTTAAGGAACAGATGGCTGGTCTGGGCGCAGTGGCCCACTCCTTAATCTAAGCATATTGGGAGGCTGAGGCCGGCAGATCACTTGAGGCCAGGAGTTCAAGACCAGCCCGGCCATTGTGGTGAAACCCCATCTCTACTAAAAATACAAAAATTAGCCGGGCATAGTAGCACACACCTGTAATCCCAGCTACTTGGGAGACTGAGGTATGAGAATTGCTTGAACCTGGGAGGCAGAGGTTGCAGTTAATCAAGATCACTCCACTGCACTTTAGACTGGGCAATAAGAGCGAGACTGTCAAAAAAAAAAAAAAAAAAAAAAAAGAGCAGATGGCTGTAGGTGTGTGGCCTCTATTTTGTTTCATTGGTCTATGTGTATGGTTTTGTACTAGTACCCTGCTGTTTTGGTTACTGTAGTCCTGTAGTATAGTTTGAAGTCAAGTAGCGTGATGTCTCCAGCTTTGTTCTTTTTGCTTAGTATTGCCTTGGCTATTTGGGCCATTTTTTGGTTTCATATGAGTTTTAAAATAGGTTTTTTTTTTTCTTCTAATTCTGTGAAGAATATCATTGGTAGTTTGATAGAAATAGCATTGACTCTGTGGATTGCTTTGGGCAGTATGGCCATTTTAATGATATTGATTCTTCCTATCCATGAACATGGAATGTTTTCCATTTTTTGTGTCATTTCTGATTTGCTTGAGTAGTATTTTGCAGTTCTCATTATAGAGATCTTACACCTCCCTGGATAGCTGTATCCCTAGATAATTTATTCTTTTGTTGGAATTGTCAATGAGATTGCATTCCTGATTTGGCTTTTGGCTTGGTTGTTGTTGGAGTACAAGAATTCTAGTGATTTTTTATCCTGAGACTTCGCTGAAGTTATCAGTCTAAGGAGCTTTTGGGCTAAAAGTATAGGGTTTTCTAGATATAAAATGTCATCTGCAAACAGGGAGAATTTGACTTCCTCTCTTCCTATTTGGATGCTCTTTATTTCTTTCTCTTGCCTAATTGCTCTGCCATGTAAAAGTACTCCATCTTGACAGAGTCAGAATCCCTAGGCCAGTCAGGCTTTTGCCAGATGTCCTAAAGAACAACAATCTGAGCTGAGCATGGTGGCTCATGCCTGTAATCCCAACACTTTGGGAGGCTGAGGCAGCCGATCACGAGGTCAGGAGATCGAGACCAACCTGGCCAACATGGTGAAACCCCGTCTCTACTAAAAATACAAAAAAATTAGCTGGACATGGTGGCATATGCCTGTAGTCCCAGCTACTCAAGAGACTGAGGCAGGAGAACCACTTGAATCTGGGAGGCAGAGGTTGCAGTGAGCCGAGATTGCGCCACTGCACTCCAGCATGGACGACAGAGCGAGACCTGTCAAAAAACAAACAAACAAACAACAACAACAACAACAAAAACAACAACCTGTACCTGCTATATTTTTCAGGCGGTTTCAGAAAAAGGCAAAAGTAATAATTCATTACTTGAAACTAGACTTGACTTTTATTTTAAAGAAAATATTTTAAACATTTATTGCCTCATTGCTTGCTTTCAAGATATCTTTCTATGCCTTCATTTATGAGAAGCTAGCTCAGTTTGTTGGAATCCATCAATGATTTGAACTGTAACATTCATAATATTCTTTTTAACCCAGAACTTGATTACATAATGATATTTATTGTTCTCTAGTTTTTTCATGTGCACAAGTCTTGTCCTGCCAACTGTTTCGCAAGCTTTTCAAAACCAAAGCTCATGTCTTCTACTTATTTCATGGTTTTTCTTTCCTCACAATATCTAGTGCAGTAAGTATTTAATAATTATTTCTTAACAAAACAAGATCTGCATGTGGGCTATGTAACTTGGCTCAATTCTTACATTCCAGTTTGTGCCATTAACCCCAACTAGCTTTCTAGGAAGACTTGTCACATGGGGCCTGGGCAAAGAAGATTTGATGATTAAGAAAAGCCAGGCTTCATTGCTATACAGAAAAACTGAAGGTCCTATGCTACTGCTCAGATGTGAGTACCTCAGTTCACACAGATAATATGCTTTTGAGGCTAGTTGGTACCAGTAAGTTTAGAGTTCTGCATGTATCCTTAACATGCTCTTTGTGAACCATTGACAAGGCATTCACAAATTAGGCCTACTGCTCCCCCAAGTCATGGTTTACATGTTTGCTTTGAGAGATTTACTCTTCCTTCTGGCAAGTATTCTTCCCTCTTCCTCCTGTAGGAAATATGAAATTTGTCTCTGGTCATGAAGGTTTTATATTATTAACCTATTTTTCAATATTTACTGGGGA
This sequence comes from Papio anubis, assembly GCF_008728515.1. Taxonomy (NCBI): domain Eukaryota; kingdom Metazoa; phylum Chordata; class Mammalia; order Primates; family Cercopithecidae; genus Papio; species Papio anubis. Next base: position 48,307,682 of record NC_044996.1, on the reverse strand, counting down.
AAATCCTTTTTTCTGCTGCTGCTGCTATGATTGACTGAAAATGGCAGCTACCTTACTCTGGAGCTTCTAAGTTTGCTTCTCAGCATTTCTCAAATATCTGAGACTTTGTTGTTCTTCATAGTAAAAGATAAACCCTTAGACTCTTTTTTATTTTTCAGAAATTATCACTATTCTAAAAGAGCCACTGAGTTCCTAGTCTGGATATTTTAAATAAATATGTATTTCTGTTATTCTTTTCCAAGTCATATCAGCATAATAGGAGTAGGTGTATGCAAGGAAAACTAGTTATTGATTAAAGAGGGTTTTGGAGTGGTCTAATTGTCCTTTTTAATGATATCAACCTATAGGAAATTCTTAAAGTGAATTTTGAAGTAATTTTGTCTTATTGAACAATCTGTATGTTGATTGTCAATCAGTGGATAAAAATACCAAATCAACTATGCCATTCATCATTTGACACGTTAATTTATTAATTTTTTCAGTTAATCAGCTTTATAAATTGAAAAACAAATGCATATGTACAGTGAATAAAATGTTCAAGCAGCATAAACATTGCAGGTAACAAAAGTAGTTCCATCTTCTGCCCCACACTGTCAGTCCTGCTTTGAGAGGCAACCACTCTTAACAGATTTTTGGTATAAACTTTCCCCAAATTTCTACAGTTATACAAGCTTAGAGGATGTGACTGTGTTGTCTATACATTTTTTCTTTTACACAAATGGGGGCAAACTTGATATTAAGTTCTACACTTTGTGTTTTCTCCTTCTCTTCATAATATGTTTTAGAGATTTCATATTAGCATAGATTGATCTAATCATTTCTTCAAATTACTGCCTGTAATTTCATTACATAGATATTCCATGATTTATTTTCGTCAACCCCTTCCCCAAATTGATGAATATTTAAGGATGTGTGTGTGTGTGTGTGTCTGTGTCTGTGTGTGTGTGTGAGACAGAGAGAGAGAGAAGAATACTGAGATAATCTTAAGTATTTAATTGCTCTATACCTAAATTTGCCAAACAGATTGGATTTACTATTTGTTAATCTGATCTTTTTCTTGGTATTTGAAAGTCATGCTAGTTAGAAAAAAAAAATCAGTAATTTTAATTCTGTACATATTTATGAGGGTTTATGCTGCATCCAGCACTGTGGTAGATACTATTGGATATAAGAAAGTTATAAGACAAAGTTTCTTCACATACATTATTTTTCTTTGTAGTTTGGAAGACCAGGTTTACTCATGTAAAACAATTAGAGAATCATATGAGATGGAGTACCATGAAAAAGAAACTCCAATGTGAACTTACTTAGGTACTCATTATAAATAGGCAGACTCCCAACATAGCAATAAACTGTGTGTGTAGGCCAGTTGAAGAATACCACACTTGGAAAATAGACTGCTTTTGGGAGACATTTGAGGTTTAACCTAAACTCAAACTTGAAGACCATTTGAAGACTATGAAGACGCTTTTCTCCCAGAGAAATGACTATAAAAAGTAAGCACATCTGGAATTAAAATCTTACTAATTGAAATAATATTTCTCTATAAAAAGGCCATTTTGCCATCAGAAAAAATAGAATAACAATCTCTCCAAAGTGTGCATATATGAGCTTATCTACACTGTATAGATACAGTATCATAACTAATTAGTTTTCAAAAGGACATTCTACTTGTTTCATGGAAACTATTGGATGATAACAAAATAGTCTCTACTTCAGAGAAGCAAAGGAGAAAAAAAATAGCAGGATAGGCTGATGTCAGTTAATTGTTAATATATGAGGTTTGAGGCAGAAGGTAGATTCTTGAAGTTTGAAATATTATACATAAAAACTGAGAGGGTAAAAGTTTGAGAGACATAGATCACCATTTTCACTTTATGAAGAATGCTGTCTTTTACTTATATTTCTCCAGCTTATATTTCTAAACTAGGAATTTAAGGACCTATGAAAAGAGGCATAGATTAGAATCCAATATTTTGGTGGGTCATAGGCTTGTATGATTCTTCCTTGTGCTAATACAATCATTTAAGCAGAATGATATGGTGATAAAAGGTAATAAAATACATTTAGGGGAAAGTATGCTGTGTTGGATATTCAGAATTTGAGGAAATGTGTTGTGATAACAGAATGAATGAGCAGCTTTCACAGAGTACATTTAGTTAAGATGAAAGCAGGGATTGAGAAAAATATATTTTTTCTGAAACAGATTTTGTACCTAAACTGTAAAACATTTAGTGAAGTATACTTTTCCCTCCAAATAAATATTTCAGTCAGCCATTTACCTTCTATTCTCTGTAACATGTTCATTAACTAGGAGCATGTTCTCTCACATTTAATAAAGTACAAAATACATCAGCTTTTCAATGTTTTCCCCAATTTTCTATTCTATTTAACAAATATTTCTTGAATAGCTACTACGTGCAGAGCATCACAATAGACATTGTATGGGATGCAAACTCAAGAGTGAGGACACTGGTCTTGGAATCAGGAAACTTGCCTTCTAATACCACTTTTGCCACTTACTTGTATGACCTAGAGATTCACTTCTCATTTTAGAGCCAAAGTCCTGGATTTAATGATGTCTGAGGTCTTTTTCAGCTATACTATAGTCCAACCTAACGAGTAAAACCATTTGTTTCCCCTAAAACTTTACTGTATTCTATTGGGGGTTGAAACTATTACAGAAATAACTATGAAAGAAAACAGAATGATATCGGTAATTTCAAGAGAGAGTTACAAAGTGATGTAGGCCATTAATAGCTTCATGGAGGGAGTGACCTTGAGGGATTAGGCTTTTGATAGGCAGAAATAGGGGTCATAAGAACAACTCTGTTCCTATTGTGGGCTTTCTCTATTCTGGATATTACTCAGAATTTGTCAGTGGCAAAAAAAAAAAAAAGTGGTAGAAATTCAGCCTTTGAAGGATTTTTATCAGTGTGTTTCCGAGCTAGCCAATGAGTGTAGATTGGAGCTGTAAGCAATGAAGTAAAAGAGAGATGATGAACAGGAAACATAGGGAGGGGTCATAGAAATGGAATTTCTTCATAAATGCTAATAGCAACTATCCCTTATATTTGTATAATGGTTAAAAATCCAGGATATGAGGATATGACAGAGCTGTTAAGAGCAAGGCCGAATATGCTTTTAACATGGACTAAACCAGACGTGGGTTTCCATCCCTGCTCTGACATTTACCAGTGGTAGAATCTTGTACAGTCACTTGGCCTGTTACACCTCAGTTTCATCATTTGTAAAATGGAGATAACAGCAACTTCATGAGATGGCTGTAAGATTAAAATAAGATCATGTATTTAAAGCACTTATCAAAAGGACTGACACATAGAACTTACTCAAAAAGGGTAGCTAGGAGGTAGTATGTCAGGTATTGTTCTTTCCTTTCACCAGAAAGTCAAAACTGAGTCTCTCAGATTCTGAGTCATTTATTAGAATCCAGTATTCTTTCTATTACATGAGTGACTCCTAACCTGAGTTTTCTGCCCACACCCTATCCCTGGGGGGGCATCTGTGAAGGTAATAATGAGAATCTGTGTGTCATTTTCAATGTTTGAAAGAAGCCTAACAGAGAGCATTAATTTACTCGTGATAAATTACACAACCTGACTAAAATGTCAAGTTCCTTTGCTTTTGCCTGAAATTATATCAACTCATTTTGGTAATACTGGCTATCTCATGCTGATAGGATACTGATTGGCAACTATATATGTCTTTGATGAATAGAAATGAGAAAAATGAATTTTATATCATAAATGCAGTTGATCTGGGAGATATTCTTTTCAGCTTGGGAGAACATGGGGAAAAATAAAATGCTCCTTTGTTGCTAAAACTATTGAGAAGCACTGTATTTTACACCACACTTTTTGATTCAAGGGAAATGGGGTTAAGGGACTTAGAAAGATAAGCAGTTGTGGTCAGAGAGAATTTCAGACTTTGAGAGCTTGAGAGTAAAGTGTTTTCATATAACATACCTGCTCAAAATGAGGATATGACTTGTGTTTTTCTCCTGTGAGAAAGAGATGAGGAAACTGAGGCCTAAAGAGGGATAATGAATCAGCCAAGTTAAAAAAGTAGCTTGTAACAGAACCAATATTTCAACCCAGTTTTGTGACTCTGTTCCATAGCTCTCTCTACTCTGAATCAAAGAAATATAGTCATCTTGTCTTGATTTTGTCACAATGTCCACAAAAACATTTCCTCAGGCCTGACTTTAATATTGACTTTTTCTAGTGAAAGAGAGAAAACACTGTTAGAAAATGAATGAAAATGAAATTAGGGACTTACAGACAGCTAACATACAAAGGTCTCCTTTGTATTGATTGGCTTCTTTATTGATTTGACAATATAGATCAATATCTCTTCCTCTGAGGCTGTAGTGTGGATTCTCTGGGTTCCAATTCACTCTGCAGAATTGATAAAATACAACAGGTGCAGAGGTAATAGGGAGATGAATTATCATATCAGCTATCATTTACTATGTGCCCACTATGGCCAGGAATGTTATTTAGGCATCTCAATTTATTGAGTGCCTACTGTGGGCCAAATGCTAGTCTAGGAAGTGACAGAGTAATGAACAAGTCAGAGAAAAGTCCCTACCCCCATAGAGCTAATATTTTATCATTCTAAGTGTTTTTATATGGATTACTTTACAACAACCCTGTAAGTTTGATACTGTTAGTATTCTCAATTTACAAATGAGAAAGTGGAGACAGAGTTAGTAAGTTACTTGCACAAGGTCACACAGCTAGGAATATTAAATTTGGAAGTTGAACTAAGATCTCTCTGACTCCTAAATGTACATTTTTCTATTATTCTTTTCAAGTTTTATTCCCCACTGTGCTGCTTCATCAGACAGCTTCTTTCTGCCATTCCTCTCAACACTCTCTTCCCCTTGTATCTATCTTTCCTCTTGGTTATAATGCTGAAAACATGCAGTTATTAAACCAAACACAGAGAGGCAAAATGCATTCATGTTCATAAAGTAAAACGTACATAGGCTTCCTCACACACTAAACAGAGAGAGCACTATGCAGAAGCTGTTTGCTTTGGGGAGATTTGATAGGAGATGTTATATGATAATAGACAACATTTATTGTTGTCTATTTATTATGTGTTAGCCCATATACTTTTTTATATTTAATTTGTATGTGTACATAATAGCTGTACATATTTATGGGGTATAAGTGATATTTTGATACAAGTGTGTAATGATCAAATCAGGGAAACTGGGATATCCATCATCTCAAATACTTATCATTTATTTGTATTGGGAACATTATTTTGAAATATACAACAATGTATTGTTAACTATAGTTACTCTATTTTTGTACCAAACACTAGATCTTATTCCTACTATCTAACTATATTTTTGTACCCATTAACCAACCCCTCTTTATCCTCTCCCCCCACTACCCTTCTGAGCCTCTGGTAACCATCATTCTATTCTCTATCTACATGAAATCATGTTTTAACCTCTATATATGAGTGAGAACATACGATATTTGTCTTTCTGTGCCTGGCTTATTTCACTAAACATAATGTCTTCCAGTGGTATTCATTTTGTTACAAATGACAGGATCTCATTCATTTTATGGTTGAATAATATTCCATTTTAAATATATATCATATTATCTACTTATCTTCTGTTCATCTCTTGATAGACACTTAGGTTGATTCCATAGCTTGGCTATTGAGAAAAGTGCTGCAATAAACATGGGAGTATACACGTATTTCTTTGATATGCTGATGTCCTTTCTTTTGAACATCTGCCCAGTAATGAGATTGCTAGATCATATGGTAGCTCTATTTTTAGTTTCTGCAGGAACTGCCATACTGTTTTCCATAATGGCTGTACTAATTGACATTCCTACCAACAGTATACAAGCATTGCCCTTTCTCCACATTCTCACCAGCATCTGTTATTGTCGTTTTTATAAAGCCCATTTTAACTGTGGTGGGATTATATCTCATTGTGGTTTTAATTTGCCTTTATCTAATGATTGGTGATGTAGAAATTTTTTTCATATACCTGTTGGCCATTTATATGTCTTTTTTTGAAATATGTCTATTCGGATTTTTTTTTGTCCATTTATAGATTAGATTATTTGTGTTATTTTGCTATTGTGTTGCTTGAGTCCTTTATATAGTCTGATTATTAATTCCTATTCAGTGGAATAGTTTACATTTTTTTCCATTTTGTAGGTTGTCTCTACATTGTCGATTATTTCTTTTGTTGTGCAGAAGCTTCTTAGTGTAATATAATCTCATTCATCCATTTTTGCTGTGGTTGCCTGTGTTTTTGAGGTCTTACTCAGGAATTCCTTTCCCAGACCAATATCCTAAAGCATTTCCCCAATGTTTTCTTCTAGCAGTTGCATAGTTTCAGGTCCCACATTTGTGTTTAATCTGTTTTGATTTGGTTTTTGTATTTGGCTAGAGGTAGGGACCTAATTTTATTCTTTTGCATATGGATATCCAGTTTTGCCAGCACCATTTTTTGAATAGACTATCCTTTCCTCAATGTCTATTTTTGGTGCCTTTGTTGGAAATAAGTTGCCTGTAGCTGTGTCAATTTATTTTGGGGTTCCCTATTCTGTTCCTTTAGTGTGTGTGTCTATTTTTATGCCAGTACCATGCTGTTTTGGTTACTATAGTTTTGTAGTATAATTTGAAGTCAAGGACTATGATACCTCTAGCTTTGCTCATTTTATTCAGGCCTGCTTTGACTATTCTGGGTCTTTTGTGGTTCCATATAAATTTTAGGATTATTTTTTCTATTTCTGTGAAGAATATCATTAGTAATTTGATAGAGATTATATTGAATCTGTAGACTGCTTTGGGTAGTATGGACATTTTAACACATTCAGTCCTCCAATACATGGACATGGGGTAGCTGTCTATTTTTTGTGTGTTCTTTTTAAATTTTTAATCAATTTTTCATATCTTTCATTGTAAAGATCTTTCACTTCTTTGGTTAAATTTATTCTTAGGCAATTATTTTGTAGCTATTGTAAATAGGTTTGCTTCCTTGGTTTATTTTTCAGATTGTTTACTGTTGGCATACACAAATGCTACTGAATTTGTATGTTGACTTTGTTTCCCACAACTTTACTGAATTTGTTTATCAGTTCTAACAGACTTTTTGGTAGAGTCTTTAGTTGTTTTTTTTTTTTTTTTAATATAAGGTCATATAAGTTAAAAACAAGAATAATTTGCCTTCTTCCTTTCAAATGTGGATGCCCTTTATTTCTTTCTATTTTCTAATTGCTCTGGCTTGGACTTCTATAGCTATGTTGAATAAAAGTGGTAAAAGTGGGCATCCTTGTCTTATTCCATAACTTAAAGGGAAAGCGTTCAGTTTTCCCCCATTTAGTATGATTTAGTTAGCCATGGGTTTGTTGTATATGGCCTGTATCATGTAGTCAGTATACTTTAATGCATTCAATTCTTACAATAACCTTATAAGGTAGGCACTGTTATTATTATTGTCTTCATTATCTATATGAGAGAAACTAAGGCACAGAGTGGTTAATTAACTTGCCAAGAATCCTCTGTTTATAAGGAGCAGAACTGAGATTAAAGGTCAGGCAGACAGTACACAGAGTTTGTTGTCATAATCACCAGGACAGTACTTACAACATAGTACATCGTACCATAAGTAATTGATTATTTTTTAAAATCCAGGTATGAGAAAATAAATGTATAAACTATAGTAGTAACAATGAGAACAGAAAAGAGGCTATGACTGCAATAGGTATTTTAGAGAAAGGAGCAACAGCATTTACTAAATCTCAGATTTGAGTGACAAGGACAGTGATTATACCAGTGATACTAAAAAAAATGTCTAAAGAGATCAAAGACTTGGGAGGGGAAATAGTTTGGTTTCTGACATTCTCATATTAAGTTGATGGTAAGATGTCCAATTAGAGGAACTATTAAGTAAGTGAAATATGAGACTGAAATCAGATTTGAAGACAAATCCCTTCAGACTTTTTGTCCAGAGTCTGCAGGCCAGAGGGAGGTATGAAGAGAGAGGATAGAACCTAGAAAGAGCAAAGGCTTTCACCAGGTAGACATTTCCTCCTTTCTTTTCCCCATAATATTATTACTGAAATACAATTCAACCTTAGATTTAACTTTTTCTAGGCTAAGATATTTCCTTGCTCATACTTTTCTCCACCAACATCAAATCATAATAGGATGCAGTCCATTCAGAAAAGAAACCAGTTAACAAATTATACCATCAAAGGAGGAAAATTTCCTGTGATTCCCCGATTGTGGTCTAAATTAGGTTTATTATACATTTTATAAAATTCTGAACAGGTATTGAACTATTTTAAATTTCTTGAATTTATTGCTTTTATACAAAAACAAACTTACAAATGAAATATAAATAAAACCGCAAAACTAATAAATTTAAAATTAATTTTAATTATATTTGTTTTACTGAAAAAAGTCATTGTTTGGAATGTGACTGTGTACTACTGAAAAGTGCAGGTTTGTTTGAGTTGTACATGGCTGGATTTCTGTGTGCTATGAGGTGCTTTTATGTCTCCACCACTTAGATTACAGTGTGCCATGATGTATTTTTGTTCTCATGTGACATGAAGGCATCATTTATATATATTTATATGTATACATTTATATACAGTACTACTTTGTGACAATATAATCATAAACAAACATGTAAAAGCTGGCACTTAAATAATGCAATAGTATCGTCATGAGGTGATCACCTAGAATATCCAAAATCTATTTTCTTAATTTATTTTAGTTCAAACATGAAGTTTGAAACATACACACACAAAAATATTATAGAAAAGTCCTACCCTACCAAAACTCTAGTTTGAAAAATGTTAATTTGAAGGCAGGAGATAAATATACTGTTTTGTTGTGGCTTTATAAATTTGGACATTTTCCTAGCATGACTAAATTTCATCCTGCCTATGTGTTCATATAATGAACATGGGATTTAGGAGACATGAGATTTCAAACTGGCTGTGCCTGTAATCCCAGCACTTTGGGAGGCCGAGGTGAGTGGATCACGAGGTCAAGAGTTTGTGACCAGCCTGACCAACATGGTGAAACCCCATCTCTACTAAAAATACAAAAACTAGCCAGGCATGGTGGTGTGCACCTGTAATCCCAGCAACTCAGGAGGCTGAGGCAGGAGAATCCCTTGAACCAGGGAGGCAGAGGTTGCAATGAGTCGAGATTGTGAATAATGATTATATAATATATATATAAAATATATTCTTCCCTTAGAAGCTGAAGGAGTCTTAATTGTTTAAAGTATACACATGCCAAGTCTGTGATTCCCTAATTTGAAAAGAAATATTTATTTTATATATATATTATATAATTATTTTATATATAATATATATAATACATATAATATATAATTATATTATAGAATAATGATTCTATTATAGAATCTCAAGGAAAGTGTTTTACCTCCCTGGACCTCATTTTTCTCGTGTATAAAATGGGAATTGGAGAGGAAGAAGCAGGATGAACCACATGATCTCTAATTAGGACTCCTTGTGATTTTCAAGTCAACCATACTTTTGAATTTCAGAATGGATGATATATATTTCACTATATATGTGTATGCACTTATATGCACTTCCTGATATAATGTTTACTTAACACCATGGATATTAGTTCATTTGCCAAGGAAGAGTGTTACTCAAAATTCATGATAAAGAATTTTTTTGCTAATGTTTTGGACCTGTAATAAGATATTGTTAACCTACATGTACTTCATGAAAACTTTCCCTATGTGCATTTTTTTTTTTTTTTTTTGAGACAGAGTCTTACCCTGTTGCCCAGGCCGGAGTGCAGTGGTGTAATCTCAACTCACTGACCTCGTGATCCACCCACCTCGGCCTCCCAAAGTGCTGAGATTACAGGCGTGAGCCACCACACCTGGCCTCCCTATGTGCATTTTCTAAAAAATGTATCTAACTTAATGATTATGAGTAGACAGTTCTGTTGAATTTTATTTATGTAATCACACGACCATTTCTTTACTATGAAACATATAAAATTGTACTGTAAGTGAAACATGTAGTTCCATTGTGTAATTATTTCATCATTACATATAATTTAATAAATATTTCTTTTCAAATGAGGGAATAACAGGCTTGGCATTTATATACTTTAAACACTTAAGACTCATTCAGCTTCTAAAGAATTTAGGTTAATTTACAAAACAGAAAGTGATTGGCTTACATTATACTTTGAGTCTATAGAAAATGGGTAATTGGGCTGGGCGCAGTGGCTCACGCCTGTAATCCCAGCACTTTGGGAGACTGAGGCGGGTGGATCACCTGAGGTCAGGAGTTTGAGACCAGCCTGACCAACATGGAGAAACACCGTCTCTACTAAAAATACAAAATTAGCTGGGCGTGGTGGCACATGCCTGTAATCCCAGCAACTAAGGAGGCTGAGGCAGGAGAATTGCTTGAACCCAGGAGGCAGAGGTTGCAGTGAGCAGAGATAGTGTATGCCTATTAGTGAATTCATCTTTATAATTTACAACTTAACCTCTTCAGGTTTATAAGAACAAGCCAGTTTGACCACTGGAGAAGAAAAAGGAGAGACAGACCAATAACCACAGTCTGTGAGGAGGCCTGCTCAGTAATGGTCTAATTTATGCTTAAAAATAGTGGAAGGCTTACATCCCTCAATCTCTCAGTCAATGACTTTAGTTCTTTGAAATTACTCCTTAATTAGGACAAATCCTGCATTTTATTGTGTTTGGATTTATCCGAGGGTTTTTTTGCATCTCTCTCTTATCCACAGTTTAGTTTAATATAACACAACCTGATAGCATCTTGTTATCATTTTGTCTTGATTTGCTTTGTGTCCTGTTACATAAAAGTGGTACTAATCTTTGGGAATTCACTCCTTATTAGAGTCAGTTGAGATTTGTAACTTGAGATGCAAGCTTGTATTTTTATTATAAAAAATTGGCTACAAGGGAATTCCTAGCATGATATGTTATCAGCATAAATTAGTTTTAATTGTAATGTATTTTTAAAATATGCTCACAGGAATGGTTTTTCTCCTACTTAGTTTTGTAGAAGATTGTTTTGTGTCTTCCCACTTCATTCCTAGTATGGATTCCAAATACATCACTTGCTTGATGGTAGGATAATTTTATAATTATATTGTTATTCGCAATTTAGAAAATGATTTCTATAGTTTCTTTGACATAAAGTGGATAACCAGAATGAGTTGATTTTCATTTATCTTTGAAACCAATTATAATTTTAGTACTAACCAACAGTTGGCACTTAACTGCCCTAGTCTACAGATAACCAAGAAAAGATACTGCATTCATTGGTCTCCTCACTCTCTTCTACAACCAGAAGCTAGGCTGTAAATTGCCATTTTCTGTAAAAGTTGGTCCATTTGAATCCCTCTCCTAATTACCGAACACTACTGTTGTGATGGTTTTAACTTGATTATGTACAGTTGTTAGGCAAATACCAGTTAGGAGCTGTGAATGTTTTAGAAACATTTCCTCAGAATAATTGTGCTCAGTTTTTAAGGATAGGAACTGGAGGCTAGTCAGATATACATTTGATAAACAACCAATTACTCATCTCATGTTGTTCTTTATTGGGAGTATTTCTGTTTTTCTATGGTGGAATAAATACAGAGGATGGTTCACTTTGTCTGGATGAGCAGCTGTGATCTCCAGGATTATTCTTTTTAAAATGAGATGAATGAATTTTCACCTTTAAGTAGGGTGCTTATATAATTTATAATTCAAACTAGAAAACTTTTGAGAACAAAAAAGGTTATTACTAACTGTTATGCTGGGACAACTGGCATGAACTGGGGATTTATGCCAGGCAAACTGTATTACATTGTCTGTCACCTTGGGACAACATGGAGATTTGCCTCCCCACCACTTCTCCCAACCCTGCCCCTCTCCATCCACTCACACTCCAGCCTAAGAAAATGTTCTGTGAGACACATATAACTCAGGGGATCTTTGATCATACTGATGTGTGTTCCTCTGCAGGGATTACTTTAAAAATAAATATCCCCTACTCATCTATCTTCAAATCAATCAAAATAAGGTTTTTCATTATGTTTCCATGTCTCCCTTCTCTGCTATTGTATCTCTTTAACAGTTAGACTCTCAGACAAAACATAAGATACCATGCTCTTTCTAAAATGTAAATCAAATCATATCACTCTACTATGTAACACACTTCAATGCGTTTCCATTACTATGGACTTTGTGATCTGGCCCCTGCCTCAAATACCAGCATTCTCTACTTCCCTCCTTTTGCCAGTCAAGAATCTCTTTCTGTTCACAAAGTAGCATTCCAAAGACATAGAAATATTCATATTGTTATATCCTAGATAGTAGGAAATGTACCTACACATAAAAAATTGCCCCATCATCTAGCATAGTATCTGATGTATAATTGGCATTTAATAGATGTTGAATAAAGGAATGAATGAAGAGTTAAATGCCCTGAGAGAAATTTTATTTAAGGCAATCTATTTAAAATATGAATGAGTATATAGCAGCCATTATCCTCTTGATCTGCTTAGTTAAGAGTTTAGTATATTGTTCGGGTTTTTTTTTTTTTTTTTTTTTTTTAGGCAAAGCATAGAGATATTGCTTTATAACATAACATTTCCCCACTGTCTTAAGGACCTTAGTATGCTTAAGGGAAGTTAATGTATTAATAATAGGAGGCCATTTCCTAGGGCCTAATTAGCCATATTTCAATCTTTGTAATTCTGTATGAGAAAAATATCCTCACAGAATTCAAGTATCTGTGGCATACATTTTTGCCTCTTATATATCTAGGGTGAAAAGCTAACCTTGTAAATATGCATTCCAGATGGCTTTCATCAGATTCATCTAGTGAATAGGAGACCCACTGATAAAAATGGAAGTTATAAAAAATTAATAGGTAAAGAAAATGGATGTTGAAATAAAGACCTGGGATCATCATTGCGGATCTCACAATGATGCTTTACATTATAGCATGCAAAACACTTTTACGGACATTTTCTTCATTTAATCCTTGGAATTGTGGGGAGAGACTCTGTAAAGTAGATAAGGCAAGGTAGTTGTTGTTGTCCATATTTCACATATGATGAAACTAGCTTTTGATATTTTGTTCATTTATTTCAGCCAGGGTTATTAGGCTTTACTTATTTACGAGACTTCAGAGTGAATAATGATCATGTTATAGGGTACCTCAAGAAATTAATGATATCTAAGGAATCACAGTCCTTAGCATAACTTTGGTTTATTAAAAATGTGCTGATCAGACATTCCGGGGAGTGGCGCCCAAGATGGCCAAATAGGAACAGCTCCAGCATCCAGCTCACAGTGTGAGCGATACAAAAGACAGGTGATTTCTGCATTTTCAAAGGAGGTACCGGGTTCGTCTCACTGGGGCGTGTCAGAGAGTTGATGCTGGTCCACGGGTGCAGCCCGACCAGCGAGAGCTGAAGCAAGGCGAGGCATCACCTCACCTGGGAAGCGCAACAGGGAAGGGAATTCCTTTTCCTAGCCAAAGGAAATTGAGACACACAACACCTGGAAAATAGGGTAGCTCCCACCCTAATATTGTGCTTTACTAAGGGTCTTAGCAAATGGCACACCAGGAGATTATATCCCACACCTGGCCCAGAGGGTCCCATGCCCAGGGAGCCTCCCTCATTGCTAGCACAGCAGTCAGAGATCTAGCTGCAAGGCAGCAGCGAGGCTGGGGGAGGGGTGCCCACCACTGCTGAGGCTTAAGTAGATAAACAAAGCCACCAGGAAGCTCGAATTGGGTGGAGCCCACCACAGCTCAAGGAGGCCTGCCTGCCTCTGTAGATTCCACCTCTGGGGACAGGGCATAGCTAAACAAAAAGCAGCAGAAACCTCTGCAGATGTAAAAGTCCCTGTCTGACAGCTTTGAAGACAGCAGTGGGTCTCCCAGCATGGAGGTTGAGATCTGAGAATGCACAGACCGCCTGTTCAAGTGGGTTCCTGACCCATGAGTAGCCTAACTGGGAGACATCCCCCACTAGATGCAGACCAACACCTCACACCTCACACGGCTGGGTACACCCTGAGACGAAGCTTCCAGAGCAAGAATCGGACAGTAACACTCGCTGTTCAGCAATATTCTATCTTCTGCAGTCTCCGCTGCTGATGTGAAGGCAAACAGGGTCTGGAGTGAACCTCAAGCAAACTCCAACAGACCTGCAGCTGAGGGTCCTGTCTGTTGGAAGGAAAACTAACAAACAGAAAGGACACCCACACCAAAACCCTGTCAGTACGTCACCATCATCAAAGACCAAAGGCAGATAAAACCACAAAGATGGGGAAAAAGCAGTGCAGAAAAGCTGGAAATTCAAAAATTCAGAGCGCATCTCCCCCTCCAAAGGAATACAGCTCATCGCCAGCAACGGAACAAGCTGGACTGAGAATGACTTTGATGAGTTGAGAGAAGAAGGCTTCAGTTCATCAAACTTCTCAGAGCTAAAGGAGGAACTACATAACCAGCGCAAAGAAACTAAAAACCTTGAAAAAAGAATGGATGAATGGATAACTAGAATAATCAATGCAGAGAAGACCATAAAAGAACTGACAGAGATGAAAACCATGACACAACAACTATGTGACAAATGCACAAGCTTCAGTAACCGACTCGATCAACTGGAAGAAAGAATATGAGTGATTGAAGGTCAAATGAATGAAATGAAGCAAGAAGAGAAATGTAGAGAAAAGAGTAAAAAGAAATGAACAAAACCTCCAAGAAATATGGGATTATGTGAAAAGACCAAATCTACGTCTGATTGGTGTGCCTGAAAGTGACAGGAAAAATGGAACCAAGTTGGAAAACACTCTGCAGGATATCATCCAGGAGAACTCCCCCAACCTAGTAAGGCAGGCCAACAATCAAATTAGGGAAATACAGAGAACGCCACAAAGATACTCCTTGAGAAGCGCAACTCCAAGACACATAATTGTCAGATTCACCAAAGTTGAAATGAAGGAGAAAATGTTAAGGGCAGCCAGAGAGAAAGGTCAGGTTACCCACAAAGGGAAGCCCATCAGACTAAGAGCAGATCTCTTGCCAGAAACTCTCCAAGCCAGAAGAGAGTGAGGACCAATATTCAACATTCTTAAAGAAAAGAATTTTAAACCCAGAATTTCATATCCAGTCAAACTAAGTTTCATAAGTGAAGGAGAAATAAAATCGTTTACAGACAAGCAAATGCTTAGAGATTTTGCCACCACCAGGCCTGCCCTACAAGAGATCCTGGAGGGGGCGGAGCAAGATGGCCGAATAGGAACAGCTCCAGTCTCCAGCTCCCAGCGCAAGCGACACAGAAGACAGGTGATTTCTACATTTTCAACTAAAGTACTGGGTTCATCTCACTAGGGAGTGCCGGACAATTGGTGCTGGTCAGCTGTTGCAGCCGACCAGCGAGAGCTGAAGCAGGGCGAGGCATTGCCTCACCTGGGAAGCGCAAGGGGGAAGGGAATCCATTTTCCTAGCCAGGGGAACTGAGACACACAAGACCTGGAAAATCGGGTAACTCCCACCCTAATACTGCACTTTAAGCAAACTGAGCACACCAGGAGATTTTACCCCACATCTGGCCGGGAGGGTCCCATGCCCACAGAACCTTTCTCATTGCTAGCACAGCAGTCTGCCATCTAAAGACAAGGCAGCAGGGAGGCTGGGGGAGGGGTGCCCGCCATTGCTGAGGCATAGTAGGTAAACAAAGCCCTGAGAAGATAGAACTGGGTGGAGCTCACAGCAGCTCAAGGAGGCCTGCCAGTCTCTGTAGACTCCACCTCTGGGGAGAGGGCATAGCTAAACAACAACAAAAAAGCAGCAGAAACCTCAGCAGATGCAAACGACTCTGTCTGACAGCTTTGAAGAGAGCAGTGGATCTCCTAACATGGAGGTTGAGATCTGAGAACGGACAGACTGCCTGCTCAAGTGGGTCCCTAACCCCTGAGTAGCCTAACTGGAAGACATCCCCCACTAGGGGCAGACCAACAACCCATGCCTTACACGGTGGAGTACACCCCTGAGAGGAAGCTTCCAAAGCAAGAATCAGATAGGTACACTCGCTGTTCAGCAGTATTCTATCTTCTGCAGCTTCTGCTGCTGACACCCAGGCAAACGGTCTGGAGTGGACCTCAAGCAATCTCCAACAGACCTACAGCTGAGGGTCCTAACTGTTAGAAGGAAAACTAACAAACAGGAAGGACACCCACACCAAAACCCCATCAGTACGTCACCATCATCAAAGACCAGACAGATAAAACTACAAAGATGGGGAAAAAGCAGGGCAGAAAAGCTGGAAATTCAAAAAATAAGAGCTCATCTCCCCCGCCAAAGGAATGCAGCTCATCGCCAGCAATAGATCAAAGCTGGATGGAGAATGACTTTGACGAGATGAGAGAAGAAGGCTTCAGTCCATCAAACTTCTCAGAGCTAAAGGAGGAATTACGTACCCAGCGCAAAGAAACTAAAAATCTTGAAAAAAGAGTGGAAGAATTGATAAACAGAATAATTAATGCAGAGAAGGCCATAAACGAACAGACAGAGATGAAAACCATGACACGACAACTACGTGAGAAATGCACAAGCTTCAGTAACTGACTCGATCAACTGGAAGAAAGAGTATCAGCGATTGAGGATCAAATGAATGAAAGGAAGCGAGAAGAGGAATCAAAAGAAAAAAGAAGAAAAAGAAAGGAACAAAGCCTGCAAGAAGTATAGGATTATGTAAAAAGACCAAATCTCCATCTGATTGGGGTGCCTGAAAGTGAGGGGGAAAATGGAACCAAGTTGGAAAACACTCTTCAGGATATCATCCAGGAGAACTTCCCCAACCTAGTAGGGCAGGCCAACATTCAAATCCAGGAAATACAGAGAACGCCACAAAGATACTCCTCGAGAAGCGCAACTCCAAGACACATAATTGCCAGATTCACCAAAGTTGAAATGAAGGAAAAAACCTTAAGGGCAGCCAGAGAGAAAGGTCAGGTTACCCACAAAGGGAAGCCCATCAGACTAACAGCAGATCTCTCGGCAGAAACTCTCCAAGCCAGAAGAGGGTGGGGGCCAATATTCAACATTCTTAAAGAAAATAATTTTAAACCCAGAATTTCATATCCAGCCAAACTAAGTCTCATAAGTGAAGGAGAAATAAAATCCTTTACAAATAAGCAAATGCTTAAAGATTTTGTCACCACCAGGCCTGCCTTACAAGAGACCACAGAGCACTAAAACATGAAGACAACCAGAACATTGTGCAAAACATGCCAAAATGTAAGGGTATCAATGCTAGGAAGAAACTGCATCAACTAGCGAGCAAAATAGCCAGCTAACCATCACAATGACAGGAACAAAATTTCACATAACAATGTGTGTATGCAAAGGTAAAATGGACTAAACAAATGCTTTCCAGATTAAAAAGACACAGACTGGCAAGTGGATAAGGAATCAAGACCCATCAGTTTGCTGTATTCAGGAGACCCATCTCACATGCAGAAGAACACACATAGACTCAAAATGCAGGGATGGAGAGAAGATCTACCAAGAAAATGGAGAACAAAAGCAGGGGTTGCAATGCTGCAGTCTCTGACTGAAATGGAGCTTTAAATATCAAGATCAAAAGAGACAAAGAGGCCAGTATAGTAGGCAGGGATCAGTCCACAGGAAGGCCTAACTATCCTAAATGCCTATGCACCCAATACAGGCACCAGATTCATAAAACAAGTCCCTTAGAGAGTCTTACAAAGAGACTTAGACTCCCCTTACAATAATAATGGAGGAACTTCCAACACTCCACTGTCAACATTAGACAGATCAGAGACAGAAAGTTAACAAGGGATATCCAGGAATTGAACTCATCTGCAGCAAACGAGAGATAATGAACATCTATAGAACTCTACTTTAGTGTAGAATAGCCTACATTGCTTCTCAGCACATCTCACTTCATTCCAACATTGACCACATGGTGGAAGTAAAAGCACTCCTCAGCAAATGTACAAGAACAGAAGTGCCAACAAACTGTCTCTCAGACCACAGTGCAATCAAACTAGAACTCGGATAGAAAACTCAATCAAAACCTGCTCAACTATATGGAAACTGAACAACCTGCTCCTGAATGACTACTGGGTGCATAATGAAATGAAGGCAGAAATAAAGATGTTCTTTAAAACCAATGAGAACAAAAGATACAACATACCAAATCTCTGGGACACATTTAAGCAGTGTAGAGGGAGATTTATAGCACTAAATGCCACAAGAGAAAGCTGGAAAGATCCTAAAAGTGTTTTCTTTTATCCACAATTAAAAAGAACTAAGAAACAGAGCAAATACCATTCAAAGAAGCTAGCAGAGAGGCAAGAAATAACTAAGATCAAGGCAAGAACTGAAGGAGATAGAGACACAAAAACCCTCAAAAATCAATGAATCAGGAGTTGGTTTTGAAAAAGATCAACAAAATTGAACAGGAATTTTATAGAGACTAATAAGGAAAGAGAGAGAAAAGAATCAAATAGATGCAATAAAAAGTGACAAAAAATGATTAAGAAAATGTGGCTGTACACCATGGAGATACATGCAGCCATCCAAAGAGGATGAGTTTGTGTCCTTTGTAGGGACATGGATGCAGCTGATCCATCATTCTTAACAAACTATCCACAAGAACAGAAAACCAAGAAACGCATGTTCTCACTCATGGTGGGAACTGAACAATGAAGATCCCACTTGGACTCAGGAAGGGAACATCACACGGGAATGGCCTATCATGCAGGGAGGAGGGGAGGGAGGGATTGCATTGGGAGTTATACCTGATGTAAATAGCCGGAGTTGATGGGTGCAGCACACCAATGAAGCACAAATATACATATGTAACAAACCTGCATGTTATGCATTTCTAACACGGCCATAATAATAATAAATTAAAATGATAAGGATATCCTACCGACCCCACAATACAAACTACCATCAAGAAGGAATACTATAAACCTCACCAAATAAACTAGAAAATCTAGAAAGAAATGGATAATTTCCTGGACACTTACACTCTTCAAGACTAAAACCAGGGAAGGGTTTGAACCACTGAATAGACCAGGCTCTGAAGTAGGCAATAGTGTACAACCAAAAAAGTCAGGACCAGATGGATTGCGGCTGAATTCTGCCAGGAGGTACAAGGAGGGCGCCATTCCTTCTGAAACTATTCCAATCAATAGAAAAGAAGATCACCCTAACTCATTTTATGGGAGGCCAACATCATCTGATACCAAAGCCTGGCAGGGACACATCACCACTCCTATTCAACATAGTGTTGGAAGTCCTGAAAATGGCATAATCAGAGCAGAAATCAAGAAATTATTCAATTGGGGAAAAAGAAGAAAGTCAAATTGTCCTTGTTTGCAGATGACATGGTGTATATTTAAAGAAAACCCCATTGTCCTCTCAGCTAAAGGGTGTCTCATAAGCCCGGATAAGAAACTTTAAGCAAAATCTAAGGATACAAGAATTAGTAGTACAAAAAAGTCATAGTGCCACTTTCCAGTAACAGAGAACAGAGAGGCAGAATCATGAGATGAACTTCCATTCTGAGTGGCTTCTAAAGGCCATGCCTAGGAATCAGCGACAACAAGGGATGTAAGGACCTCTCCAGGAGAACACAAACCACTGCTCAGTGTGAGAATAAAAGAGAACACAAAACAGTGGAGAACCTGCAGCACTCATGGATGAGAAGAATCAATATCATAAAGGAAGTACCTTAAGGTAATTTATAGATTCAATGCCTCAATGGCTACCAATGAGTTTCTTTCTAGAATTGGAAAAACTGCTTTTACAGTTCATATGGAACAAAAAAGAGCCCCTAATTCCAAGACAATCCTAAGTCAAAGGAGCCAGCTGGAGGCATCATGCTGCACTGCATTTGCTACTACAAGGCTTCTACAGTCACCAAAACAGCATAGGTACTGGTACCGAAGCAGAAGTGCATAGACCAATGGAACAGAACAGAGCCCTCAAATAATACCACACGTCACGACCATCTGATCTTTGGGTAACCTGAAGAAAAACATTAAATGGGGGAAAGGTTACCTATTATCGTGGTGCTGAGAAAATTGGCTAGCCATAAGTGGAAGAAAGCTGAAACTGGATCCTTTCCATACTCATATACAGCCATTTCAAAGATGATTTTGGGGCTTTAAATGTTAGACCTAAAACCACTAAAACCCTAAAACGTTATTTCATTTACATTCAGGACATAGGCATAGGCAAAAGGTTTCCATGTCTCAACTGGCGGCGGCAAAAGCCCAATTGACACATGGGATCCTAATTAAGCCGAGGCTGCACAGCAGAAGCCATCAGAGTGAACAGGCAGCTGGAATGGGAGAAATTTTTTTGCAATCCTACTCCTCTGTGAGACTAATATCCAGGAATGCGAAGAACTCCAAACAAAATTTATGAGAGAAAAACAACCCCATCAAAAAGGTGGGCAAAGGATACATAAGACAGGGCATTTCTCAAAGAAGACATGCATACAATAATACATTTAAATGAAAAAATGCTCGTCATCACTGGCCATCAGAGAAATGCAAAAAGCAGCTTGGACATTAGAAGCAAGATTGAGTAAACTATGTCGTATTTCTCTTACTGTCATAATTTTGTAAAGATGGTTTCCCTAGTTGAGAGAAATTTTCCATGATTCTGGTGATCCCATGAAGACCTCAAATCAATATTTTTGAGTGTAAAAAAATATATATTACTATGCTAGGCACTTTGACATATCTCTTATTTAATTTACACAGCTACACTCTGAGGGCATTATCAACTTCCCTATTTCATAAATGAGGAAACTGAGGCACAGATAATTAAAATGACCTATCTTAATCAAAGGTCTTTAACAAGTCATTGAATATTTTTGTTCTTTCCTACAAAGTGAGTATAACCAGCTTCACAGTTGATAATTTTAGCATTGAGATGATGTTTGTGAAATGGCTTTGAATACTCTGAACTGTCATGAGAAATTTGTTTGTTGTCTAGTTTTACCAGTAGTGCTGGATTGCCTAATGGACAGGCTAATCATGTATTTATGGCATTATCAATGCAGCATATCTATAAGTCTTGGTGAATCTTTTTAAAGCATAAAATTAGCCATTAGGAAAGGATCTTTTTGGATTTGCTAAAACTTATTTTATATTTTAGAGTTGTGTTTACTTTGAATTACCTGTTTGGGCATATGATCTTTTCAGAACTGAAGGCCTCTAAATGCCTTAATCTAGCTCCTTATTGCATTTTGGAGGTTTGAGAACTCATGTATTCATTCAATCATTTAGCATTTCTAAAATCTATGAAGAACTGACTTTTCCTTTCTTCTCATATTCTTAGAGAATCAATCACCCTTCTTTGAGAGTCAACTGGGATTACATTAGTTTAGGCCCTCATTATCTCTTACTTGGGCCATTGTAGCAGCCAAGTAACTACTGTCCCATCTTCAGTCTTTCTCTTCTTCTAACCTATTTAATTGCTACTTACAAATTTACCTCACCAAAACTCTCCGTCTTTCATCAGGAACCTGTAAAGGATCTCTGTTGTTTACCATATCAAGACCAAACCCCTCTGTGGCGTTTTCAATATCTTCAAATACTGACTTCTATCCACCTATTTAGTCTCTTTTTCACTGTGTCCCTGGTCTTCTGTTCTGCTTAACCTGATTTTCTCATTGTTTTCTACACAAGCTATGCTCATTCCTACATCCAAAATTTTGCTCTTGATATTGCATGTGGTGTTTTTTCTCCTTTTCTCCATGTATCCAAATTTTCGCCAACCACCAACATTCAGCTCAAGCTCTGAATCCTCTGTGAAGTCCTCTCTACTACTTCAGGTGATGCTCAACTCTCCTTCCTCTGACTATCCTATTATAATTATGGCATATATTTTAGTAACTAATTGCCTTCTAATTATTTTATATGTGTTGGTTTTACCTCTGTAACCAAACTGTAACTCCCCAGAAAGTATAGCAGAATACTACATAGTAAATGCCAAATAAATCAATATTTTTATTGGTTTATTAGCCAAGTAGTATAGAGACTCTATGAATTTTAAATTACCTAAGGTGACTAGATGGAATTAGGAATAGTGATTTGGGTACTTTGTGTCTCTTTAAAATTCATAGGTATATATAGGCTTTATTCAAACACTCAAAGTTTGAAACTGGAAACCACTTCTCAAAACAGTCTGCCCCCTCTGAGGCTGAAAGGGTTCTCACACATATCCTCATGGAGACATCATAAAGAAAAAGAGATATTCTTAATTTTTTTAATTAAAAAAATATAAAGAAAAGAAGAAGAGATATTCTTAAACTCATTTTAGAGATGAGAGAGTAGAGGCTGAGAGGAGTATAATGAGGAAGAGATGCTTTATTTCATAAGAAAGAAAGGTGAGAAACAAAGACATTCCAGATGTCTAGAGCCCTGGAAAAGAGACATCGTGTATCTTCAGTACATTCAGTGATATTTAAGTAGTACAATATGGCTGGAACCTCAAGTTGAATGAAGGCAGGTAAATGTAGGGAAATAAAAGATGTGATTTGAAAAAAAATATCAGTGTGTCCAAAATTGAGCTCATCACATTTGTCATCCCCTTCCCAAATCTTTTTATCTTCCTTCTCAGTGATTGTTCCACCACCCACCCAGTTTTTTAAGTCAAAAATTCAGATGTCATCCTTGACTTTCTCTTTTTGCTTCTCCACTCTATATAGCCAAATGCTAGGTTCTGCTAAGTATGCATCTAAATTAACCTGGGAAATTGTTAGAAATGAAAATTCTAAAGTTCAACACCAGCTACTAAATCAGAAGCCCTGGGGATGGTGCCCAGCTCTCTGTTTTATCAAGTCCTCCAGGGGAATTTTTTGCATGAGAAAGTTTGAAAGCCATTGCTGCAGGCAATGAGGAGTCATTGAGAGACTTGAAGCAGGAAAATGACCTAGTAGAATATGCATTTTAGAAAGGTCATTCTGGTATTTATATGGAAGATAGATTGTAAGGGAGCAAAATTAAAGGTAACAGAACTAGTTAGTGGAATACAAAATATAAGATAATAAAAGACATAGAGGAAAAGATAAATTTGTAAGATATTAAATAGCTAAAATTGATCAATTTATGTTACCATTCAGATGCACAGGGTAAAGAAGAGGGAGTGATAGGTGTCTGGTCTTGCACACTAAGTAAATGTAATGATCAGGGTTTGAGGAAAAATCATCAATGCCCCTTCTTTCCTTCCGTCCTTCTTTTTAATAAAGTTGAGATGACTTTAGGGTAATCAGGTATCAATATTTTTTTAAACAGTTGTCTCCTTGAGTCTGGACTTTGGGAGAGAGGTCAGGCTTATCAATAAGGATTTTGGAGTCAACAATATACTAGTTGGTAATAGCTACTGTCTGAATGGATTAAATAACAAAAGACAAATCTTTTCCTCTATGTCTTTTATGTTATTTAACCCATTCAGACAATAGCTATTACCAGCTAGTATACTGTTGATTCCAAAATCCTTATCTACAGGCCTGACCTCTCTCCCAAGGGAGGAAGCATTTCATGGTGAGAAGAGAACCAAGGATGAAGTCCTTGATAAGACCAATACTTAAGGGAGGTCTCCAGGGAATCCTGAGTAATGGTTAAAGATTAAGGGAGAGAACCAGAAAATTGATATCATGCTGGTAGAGGAGGATAGAATTTCAATGAGACTAATAGTGTTGAATGCCATAGATAGGTCAAGTAAGATAACTAATTAGTTATATTAGTTAGTACATGGGTTCCAAACCCCTGGGCCATGGACCAGTGTCAGAACCAGGCCACACAACAGGAGGTGAGTGACAGGTGAGTGAGCGAAGCTTCATCTGTATTTACAGCTGCTCCCCATCACTCACATTACTGCCTGAACTCTGCCTCCTGTCAGATCAGCAGCAGCATTAGGTTTTCATAGCAGCACAAACCCTATTGTGAACTGTGCATGTGAGGGATCTAGGTTGCATGCTCCTTATGAGAATCTAATGCCTGATGATCTGTTACTGTCTCCCATCACCCCCAGATGGGGCCATCTAATTGCAGGAAAATAAGCTCAGGGATTCCACTGATTCTACATTATGGTGGGTTGTATAATTATTTCATTATATATTATAATGTAATAATAATAGAAATAAAGTGCATAAAAAATGTAATACATTTGAGTCATTCTGAAACCTGCCTCCTCCCCAGTCCATAGAAAAATTGGCTTCCATGAAACCAGTACCCCATGCCAAAAAGGTTGGGGTCGCTGAGTTGGGGATCACTGTCTTTAGCAATTACAACTTCAAGGAAGTTTTGAGAGCAAAAGGTGGCAGTACATTAAGGAGTAAATAGGAATAAATAAATGGAATTTTTAGCTATTACTAGTTTATGAAAGGAAGGAAAGAAAGAGGGAGTGACAGCTAGATTGAGACAAAACATCAATGGGATTTTCTTTTATTGACTAAGAGAACTGTGTATGTTTACAATCTGAAAGAAACAGTGAATTGGGAAGAAAAATTTGAGGATACATAGAGAAATGGAGAACTTGATGGAATAAGGTCTCAAAGAATAAGTGAGGAGATAAGATCAACAGCAGAGTAGGAGGTATTAGCTTTAAATATTGTATTTTTATTGTCTCTTAATGCATTGGCCTCTCCCAACTAAATTGGGAACCCCTCAAATGAATAGACACAGCCTTTTTCAGTCCCCAGTTTAGGGTTCAATAAATATTTGCTGAATGAATGAAGATCATTTCTTGATTTACTTTGATGCTTCTTCTCTCCCCGACTTACTCTTTTTTTCCCCCAATTTTCCATCCTTAGCTCTCTTCTCTTTTCATTGTATTCAGTTGCTCCAGGAGATCTCATAAATGCCTAAAGTTTCTTCTTCTGAGACAGGAGAGGTTGAGATGTGACTAGACCTTTTATACTCAGAGTAATGCTGAATCATTAATTATACCGTCCCTGGCTTCCTGTTTGCCTTTCCATGGAGCCACAGTAAGTAGAATCGGATTGGATTTGAGGATTGTATTCCAACATACTGCAGACATTTGATATACAACCTTTTATTTTTTTATTTTTATTTTTTGGCAGGCCCCTTCTTAACTCTACAACCTCAGAAACCTTCCATTTTTGTACCTGCTCAATTCTTCCAGTAGAAAGTAACTCTTGATGCATAGCTTATTGGACTGGGAAGGACATTAGAGTTTTTTGATGATGATTCCAAATGCAACAGAGTAGCTTGCCTGTTTCAATAGATTTTTCTTTGTTTTGACTTTGTTGACCTATCATTTGGTGAATCATATAAGCAGCTTCACAATAAAAGAGGGTATATTATACACAGGTTGAAGCAGGATAAGTATTTTTGTCCTAAGAGAAAAATCTGATCTAAAGATATATTTGAATTTTTGTGTGTATATGTAATTAGGAATGACCATTTGAAGTAGAAGCAGAGATGTCTAAGAGCCCAACTTTCAAAGTAATAATTTGCCATATTTATTTCAAAGTAAGGCTCTATGTCTAATTTTAGGAAAGGCCTTGGAAATGAACCAATATGCTTTAGGAAGATTCAGATGTTTAGTTTTAAACCTTTCCATACATGCTTTAAAACATTCTAATAGTTATCTGTGAAAGAAATGCATTTTAAATATAAGAAGAAAAGGTTATTTCCTTTTCAGTGCCTTTCTACAGCAACTGGAAGTTAAATTAGAATGCCAGCTGTTATAAGGAGCATGTTAATCTTCCTCTAGGGCAAGACTGTTCTAATCTTCTCCTGTTTTCTCTACAGTGCCCAACACAGTGCAGAGAAACTAGTGGAAACTTAGTCCATACTTGTTGACTTGAAAGTTTACAGAAACATTGTGTCCTCTACAACCTCCTTCAGACTATCCCTGTCGACCCTATATTTAGAAAATGGGTTCTTGTCTAAGTCTGGAGACAAGGTTATATCTGTGGAACAGATGCTCATTATAGTTCACATGCATATTGAACAAAAATTCAGAAAAGCAATGAGGTGGATTTTATAATCTTCAGAAATCCCCTTGAAAAGGCCACAAGAGTAGGAAGCTGGTGCACATCATCCTCATAATTTGTCTGCTCTCTAATTGGTACCACCAATGTTTTGGGTTCCAATTCATTGACCCATTTTTTTATTCCTCTGCTTTTTCAAAATATATATATATAAACTTTATAAGACACTCTGTTACTATTTACTAATGCCATTTGACTGGTTACTTTTTGTACTTGTTCTTATAAGCAGTGTATAGGTCAAAATCAATGTAAATATTACCTATACCTCTCAAGCAGTCTCTCCCCTTACCATCCCTATCCTTCTTAGAGGTCACTTCCTTAATACTCCAAACATATGATTTTCTCTATCATAGAACTGATCACCTTATATTGTAATTGCCGATTATGTTTGTCTGTGTCCCCCATATTGAACCACAGGCAGAAACTATCTTCCATTTTTGTGTCTCCCGTACCTGACACAAAGTCTGGCATATAATAAAATATTCAATATATATTTGTTGGATGAATGAATGTATGATGCTCCAATATAGCCAAATGTGTCAGTCTACTTTTAAGGCCTTCGTTAATCTGACGCTATTTTAATTTTTCAACTTCATTTATTTATGAGCACCTATTATGTTCCAAGCACTATAGATATAATGGTAAATAAAAATAGAAATTATCCCTACCTTTATAGAACTAATAGTTCAATGGAGGAGGCAAACATATTATCACACAAATAAGTATAAAATTACAGCTGTGGTGTCTTGAAGAAGAGGTAAATAGTACTGTAAAGGCTAATAATGGGGCAGAGTGGGAAGTTTTCCTAATCTAGGAGGAAGTGATACTTAATCTGAGATCTGAAAGATAGTTAGCATTAGTTAAGTGGAAAGCAAAAGAAAATATTCTAGGAAGTGAGAACAGTGCTCTGTGCGGTGGGATCAGAGGCAGCAGAAGGGAGAGATGAGGCTGGAGAAGTAAGCAGGTGCTAAATCATGTATTACCTTACAAACCATGTTAATGAGCTTTTGTCTTCATTCTAAAAGCAACAGAAAACATATCCTACAACATTCTTGGTCTTTCTATTCTTTTTCAAAACCACAAATCTGAGTCTTTGTACTTCTAATCATACTGTCCTCTACTTGTATTATAGTCACCAACCTTTTCCACTGATTCAAATCTTTTTTTTTTTTTTTTGTTCAGGTATAGTTCAAGTCTTATGTCCTTCAAGATGACTCCTTTATTAGTTCAGTCTAGACAGAATAACCTTTCATATTGTATAGCACAAATTTATACTGTTTATATACTTATTGTGAGGGCTCTTATATCATCCTGCCTTATACTTTTATGGTGATTTCATACATGGCTTTTCACTCAAGAGACTGTAATATTTGTTTTCTGAATCCCTCTTAAAAATTCATAGCCCAGTACTTGATTCACACTGGATTCCCAAGATATACTGAGCCATGAAACTTGATATAAACCAAATCTTAGAATATATTAAGGGGAATACTTTGATCCTAATGCTCTTGGTGATGACACAAGAGCATCCGTTTGAAAAACAAAAAATACAGTTATATTACCTGGTTTTATTGGCTGCATCATAGCAATTACTTCACTAAGTTAATTCGTCTTTTCACTGCATTTATCAATCCACATTTTACTCATTCAATAAAAATGTACTGAATGTAGATTATGAAGCAGCCACTGTGTAAGTAGGGACTGGGAATTAAAAACTGAATATAATATGGTCTTGACTATTATGTTACTCTGTTTTGTGCTGCTATAACAGAATATCTGAGACTGGGCAATTCATAATGAACAGAAATGTATTGGCTCACAATTCTGGAGGCTGGAAAGTCTGATAATGAGGTACCACCAGGTTTGGTAATTCTGATTCCAAAATGATGCCTTCAGTACTGTGTCAGGGGAGGAGCAATTAATATTCACATGGCAAAAGGAAGAAGATCAAAGAGATAAAAAGAGGACAAACTCATTCCTTTATAATGGCATTAATCTCACTCATGAGGGTGAAACCTTCATGGCCTAATCACATCCTGAAAGTCCCACACCTTCATATTGTTAAAATTGTAATTACATTCTAGTATGAGTTTTGGAGGGGCTGAACATTCAAACTATATCAATCATCACCGAGCTAAAAATATGGTGTCCAGAGCTATTAAAAATCACATTTCTATTGCCAAAAAGGTTATATGAGATTGGTTGACATTCAGGATCCTTAAGCAGAGTACAAATGATGTATTTCATTTTCACAGGAAATGTAGCCTCACCATAAGATTATGGATACAAAGTCTGGATATTATGGAATGTGCTCAGCATTAAAGTAATGCAACAAAAATAATTTTCTCTGTGCTTATTATAGTGTTTGATATTGAACCTTTAGGCACTGTACAGGTAATGCTCTGTGAAAAGCAGAGTTTTATAGAGTAACAATTCATCTATAGTTTTCAGCGAGGTTAGGTAAAATTTCTTCCAATTGTGAGGCAGTCCAGAGCTAGGACTCCCTTAGGTTAGTGATTTTCTTTATGAAGCCATTAAGAAGTTATGAAGGTATCTAGAGATAGAGATCATCAATCAGTGATTGATTATTAGCTTTTTTAAAAGAAAGACTTTGGCCAAGTATATGAAATTCTGACTATTTACCCTAATTCTTATGAAATCTTAGTGTAACTATTAATTTAAACTAATTAAATATTAAAACATTAATATAAATTCTTAATAATTTAGTTAACTCTTTGAGTTAACTAAAACCTGACTAAAATATTTGTCCTATTACAGGAGACACAAAAAACTACTTATTCTATTAATTAGCATACATTTTCAAGTATCCTGAAGGTAACTAGCAAAGTTTAGGTGCTTGAAAAAGATTGTCACTTTCCTAATCTGCCATTTGAAGAAAAATGCTCCTAAAATTAAACTATTACTATGTTTTGTTCATGGGACATGTTACATCAGGGGATGTTTCCTAAAGGTTTCATAGAGAAGTAGTCAATACAACTTTCAAAAATGAAAATAAAATTTAAAAATAACCTAACTTTAATTTTGACTCCCTTTTAAAAATCTTCAGTTATTTCATATGAAGCAATACAGAGTTGCAAGGCATTATCACTGAATCATAAGGATCTTTCAGAAATTATACCACCCTGCTATGAAAGACTCGATTTCAAAATATTAATGATTACAAGCCAGAGCTTCTGTAAACGTACATCTCAACTTTGAATACTGGCAACACTTTCAGCGAGATAAGGATGACAAGAAAACATACTTTCCTAGCCTGTTTTCAAAGCACATATACATTTTTAAAAGGTCGGGGGGAAGGACATGGTAAGAATGTATTATTATAGCTTTTTACTGAATTAATTTATTTTAGATATCTTTTTGTTCATATCTTTTATGTCTCCATTATAGTAATTGTATTCTTAGATGATGAAAATAGGATGAAACAGAACCACTGAGAATATACACATTGTCTTTGTTCCTGAAGGACAGACGGTGACCCAAGTCATGGGCTGCTTTGGCTTTGATTGAAATTAAAATCTTGTACAGATTCCAGTTCTGAACATATGTCTCATACTCTATGTGCTCACATTAGGGTGCGTTAAAAATATTTTATGCTAACAGATTACAGTAGGTAACAATATGCCTTTGTTTCCTACAAAAGGATGAGTCAGTAAATTGTTCTACTTAGTGGTTAAAAGACTAGCTCAAGATGCAAATATATCCCAATAGCTCTAAATCCCACTGTAATTCTTCCTAATTTAAGGCATTTATGAACTCATAACAGAGGCTCAAGCTGTTCATATTTTTAGCTTATTTTATTTATCTTTCTCTTATTACCTATCCTAGTCTAAGCTTTGCAAATCTTGAAAATCCTAAAAATGTCAAAGGAGAGACTTCACCAATTAAAGTATGCTGCAACATAGTGGAGAGAATGGAACCGTTGTGTGGTTTATATAGAACTGCATGATTTATATGAGTTTTCTTTCCTTCCCATGACTTGTTGTAGCAACCAACTTCACATAGTCATGTGAAAATTAGAGGGCTCTCAGTTCTTTCAATTGGCTCTGTATTTCAAAGTACCGGTTGAACTAGGTAAACAGAATAGCATTTTTTTCTTTTATTTTTAATAATTAGTGATTTGGTGAAACAGGTGGAAGATACAATTTTTGTTTCCAAATTCTTTCTAAGAATGACTACAATGCACAGTTTATTAAAGAGATTCAACAATGCCATTTCCCTGGTGCTTCTCTACCAAGTAAATGACATTTTGAAATAATATTTTTTTCTAAAGTATAAAAGACCCACCCAGCCATTATATAAAATGAGGAAACTCTTCTTGTTGTGTTAACAGCTTGAATCTAGTCTCAGGGAAGCTGTTTTATGAGATTTACTGGTGTAATTTGGTTGCAGATGCTCATGATTTACAGAAAAGCTCATGGAAACAGACAGAATCTATATAAAGAACCAAAATAAAAAGAAAAGCATTAGGTAACTCACATGGGGTGGATGTCACATTCATCATGTTTTTGTCATTTTGGTTTAATGTTCATGTCTTGGGAAGTATTTGAGAGTCAAGCTATGTGACCTTCAAATCCCTGTAGAAGGGTTCAGGTTCAAACCCCTGGAAGGCTCACATGAGATAAGGTTTGGGCTACTACCTTTCTCAGCCTGTGAAATTTGAAACTTTCCCCATATTTTCTCCTAACCAATTTATCCAAACCTCCACACCTCCAAACAGCCATTAAATTTCAAACTCCTACTGCTCTCATTCTCTTTCTTCCCTCTTTTGTTAATGTAATAATTTACCAACTAATTTTTCTTTAGGAAATAAAAATGTATTGCTGCCTACTCTGATGTTTGCACAGTGTTTTAGAAGGCAAACTTCTTATAGATGGTATACAGCCTGGTGCTTCTCCCTTCCAAAGTGCCTTATACAGTGCTAGTTATAAAATTGATGTTCATCATTGGCTTATTAATTGATTGATCCTTGTGTCCTGTCCCTCAACTAGTCTTAGACATTGTGTTTAGAAGATGAATTGAGCAGGGAATTTTTCATGTGGCCTCATTGTTCCTCCAACCACAGAGATGTGAGCCCACCTAGTGATAAAGTAGTAGAAAAAAGAGCAGACTGTCAGCTTCATCCTTGTCTGTCAGAGCATGAGACTGGTTTAGATGACTTTGTGTAATTGATGTTAAGCACATTCTCATTTCCCACGTTAAGCCTTACAGATCAACTAGACTAGACTAGAGTAGTGCCACAGTATGTTCTCACCTCTTTTTCCAGCCACTAGGTTACCTCATCACACCACCATGGATTAGACTGTTAGTATTTGTTGCTTTTATTAAAGATGATTGCTAATATGTAATTTATTATCATGAAAGGATGATGCTTTATTCTTCCCTGAAATTTTCTGTTCTCCCTCCCCTTTTTTCTATTCTGTTCAGGGACAGGAGAGATGAGACACATTTATTCCCAAAAAGGAGAGCAGATACAGTAGTTTGTAGGGATGGCAGGATCTCCTGAATTTACAATTCTATATTTTGCATATTTATATTCAAATGGTTCAACAAATATATAGGAAAGGATCCTACAGGACCCTACAGTTTCCAGAACTGATGATTTGTCATCTGAATAGGGTATTTTTCTTCATAGCTTGAGAAGAAGTTAAAGCAAGGCTCTTAGTATACATTCAATCTAAAATTCAAACAAAAGATTCTTCTGGTTTACAAAATGAAATAAATGCATATTAATATATTTCACCATCCTTTTGCAAGATTTTATTTGCTACTACATAGATACCTAGGTTATATGCTATCCTAACCAACAAAAGTTCTATGACCAAGTTTATGTATTTCCTATACAAGCAGGGTTTTGTATGTTTTGAAACATTCTAAGACAGTAGTGTTTATTCTCACATATAGTTATATACATATATATATAGAGATTTGTTTTTGGTAAGTGATGTATGGTTCATGTAAGTATCTTTACAATGTATTATATTTAAGGTTTGATTTTGTAGACATGTTTAGTTTGATTTTTGGCATTTCAAAGTTTGTGAAAACCATTTTAGTTCAGAATAATAAAAAGTTAGGTAATGAAATTTATGTGCATTTTCATATGTCTGTACAGAACTTGATATAAATACTCAAATATTCTTCCGTTATTTAGGTTTAACTTATTTATTTATTTATTTATTTATTTTTTATTATTATTATACTTTAAGTTCTAGGGTACATGTGCATAACGTGCAGGTTTGTTACATATGTATACTTGTGCCATGTTGCTGTGCTGCACCCATCAACTCGTCAGCACCCATCAACTCGTCATTTACATCAGGTATAACTCCCAATGCAATCCCTCCTCCCTCCCCCCTCCCCATGATAGGCCCCGGTGTGTGATGTTCCCCTTAACTTTGACTTGATTTAGTAACATAAGCTTAACAATGTTATAAATTTTGGTTCCTCTAGAGAAAGAAATACTTGAGACCACTAAGATTAAAAATCTTGCATTAACATCCTATAATTGTATGAAAATTTAATAAGCTTTAGAAAATATATTTGGAGGCTTTTATAACATAGTGTAGCATTTAGTTGGAACATGGAATGAAAGTTGAGTGAAACCTAGGTTTTAGATATACCTCTACCACTTACTTGCTATATGATTTTGGGAAAACTACATTTTTGTCTCTGAGCTTTAATGCCATTATCTATAAAATGCAGTGTTACAATAGATCATTGTAAGTTATAGACAATACCAAAATTTTTCTTACGGCCGATAGGAGGTTTATTTCCCAAATCTCTTTCTTTAGAAATACTTAGGTATGTCTACAAGCATATAGCTTAATATTTCAAACAAAAAATTCATGTTTAACTTTATTAAATTTTTTCATAGCTTTAATGTTTGAGTACCTATGCTTCCAAACCAGTCAAATCAATTTTTCCAAACCTATGCCTCCAAACCAGTCAAAATAACTTCTATATATTGAAGTTGTTGAAAGCATATGTAAAATTCAGGATAAACTACCATTGCCATGAAAAATGCTATAGATTAGGTATTCTTTAAAAATTATATACATCTAACAATTATTTATTGGAGACACTACTATGTTCTAGGCATTCTCATAGAAGCAAGTGATACAAAAGTGACAGATAACATCTCTGCTCTTACAAAGATTATACTCTTTTGGGGGACAGAAAGTGAAGAAGAAAACAAAACATAAAATTATCAGCTAGTGGTAAATGTCACCCAGATGAACAACATATGTGATGTGGTAGAAATTGATGAGATGGAATGGACCAGGTAGTAAGGGAAAGCAGAGATCTGAATGCCATGAAGGAGCCAACCACATGAAGATGAGTGGGAAAAAAACTCCAGGCTGGTATTATGTGAAGGCCCAAAGCAAAAATGAACTCAGCATGTTTAAGGAATTGAAAGATTAGTGAGGCTGAAGCTTAGTGGGAGAAGTAGAGAATGGTAGGAAATAAGGTCAGAACGGTAGACTGGGTCCAATCTGGCTTTGATTTATAGATAGATAGGTAGATAGGTAGGTAGGTAGGTAGGTAGATAGATAGATAGATAGATAGATGGATGGATAGATAGATAGACAGTGTGGGGGGTTTGGAAAATATATTTTAAGCAAATAATATAGATTTGGGGTATGCTTAAGATTTAGAGTCAACAGCACCTGTTAATGAGGTGAATATGAACAGTAAAGGAAAGAGAAATTGGAAAAACCCCTAGAGGTTTGGTTTGAGCACCTGGTTAAATGGAGGTGTCATTAATTAAGATAGTGGAAGACTTGAGGGAAAATCACGTGTAGGGTACAAAGAAGCAAACATCAACAGCTCTATTTTGTCTTATTAAGTTTGATATATTAATTAGCCATCCATATAAAGATGTTAGGTGGGTAGTTACATAGAGAAGCCTGAGTTTCTGGGTAGAAGTCAAGGCAGTAGATCCATATATGGGAGTCATCAGTATATATATGTTATAGAAAGTCATGAAGCAGAGGAAGAGAAGTTAGCAAATAGAAGTATTGGTTGGTGAGGTAGGAAAAAATTAAAGAGAGACTATGGGAGGAAGAGACACCAAGAGAAAGAGAGCATAAAGTGGGAGGGATTAGTAAGCTGTGCCAGATGTTACTGAGAAGATAATGAGGATGAGAACTGAGAAATGGCTATCAGATTTGGCAAAGTGGAGACTGTTGAGTGGTGGTAAAGGAAGCCTAAGTAATGTTGATTGGGAAGAGGATATAGAGTGAGGAAATGATATTTCTTCACACTATTTCCCATGCTGGGATAGGCTTGGTATTTATAGGCCAGTAGAGAATTGGAAGATATACTCAAAGTACTTAAAGAAAAAAATAAATCAACCGAGAATACTATATCCAGCAAAGTAAGTCATCCTTCAGAAACGAAGGAAGAATAAAAACGCCCGAGAGAAGCAAAGACTGAGAAAATTAACCACCACAATACCGGCTTTACAAGAAATGCTTAAGGGATTCATACATCTGGAAGTGAAAGGATGACATCTACCATTGTGAAAACATGTGAAAGTATAAAACCCACTAGTATAGATAATTCCATAATCACACTCAGAATACTCCAGTGCTCTAATGTTGCTATATAAATATTTCAGTCCTCTAGTGTGAAAGTTTACAGTTACAAGGGTCAAAAGCATCAACAGCTACAATTAGTGGCTAAGGTAGACACAAATATAAAGTTATAAATTAAGGCAATAAAATACAAATTATATGGGAGGAGGGAAAATCTAGAGCATTTTTATGCAACCAAAGTTAAGTTGTTATCAGCTTAAAACAGTCTATTAATTATAAGATTCATTATGTTAGTTCCATGGTAACCACAAAGAAATCACAGCAGATGCAGAAATAATAAAGAGAAAGAAAACAAAGCTTAATACCACAGAAAACCACCAAACCATAAAGGTAAACAAGAGAGGAAGAAAGGAGCAAATGATCTATAAAACAACCAGAAAACAATAAACAAACTGGCAGAAGTAAGTTCATACCTATCAATAATAACCTTGAATGTAAATAGATTAAATTCCTTAATGAAAGATATAGAGTGGATGAATACATCAAAGAAAACCACAAAACGCAACTATGTGCTGCCTACAAAAGGCTCACCTCACTATTAAAGACAAACATAGACTGAAAGTGAAAGAATGGAAAATAATATTCCATGCAAATGGAAACCAAAAGTAAGCAGGAATAGCCATACTCATATCAGATAAAATAGACTATAAGTCAAAAACAGTAAAAAGAGACCAAAAGATTATTATATAATGATAAAGGGATCAATTCAACAAGATGATATAACAATTGTAAATATATATGCACCCAACACCAGAGCACCCAAATATGTAAAGAAAATATTATTAGCTCTAAAGGGAAAGATAGACTGCAAAACAATAATAGTGGGGGACTTCAACACCCCACTTTCAACAATGGAAAGAAAGTCAACAAAGAAACATTGAACTTAAACTACACCATAGACCAAATGTATCTAACAAACATTTACAGAACATTCAATGAACAACTGCAGAATACACATTCTTCTCAATTGCACATGGAACATTCTCCAGGATAGATCATGTGTTAGGCCACAAAATAAATATTAACAAATTTAGGAAGGAAAAGAGCATATCAAGTATCTTTTCTTATCCAAATGCTATAAAACTAGAAATCAATAACAAGAAAAACTTTGGCAATCTTAAAAATACATGGAAATTAAACAACATAGTCCTAAGTAACCAGTGAGTCAATGAAGAAATTAAAAAGGAAACTTAAAAATTCATTGGGACAAATGACAATAGAAAAACACATCATACAAAAACCTGTGGGACACAACAAAGGCAGTTCTAAGAGGGAAGTTCATAGTAATAAATGCCTACATCAAAAAAGAAGAAGTATCTGACTCCAATATTTATTATAGCACTATTTTCAATAGCCAAGATACAGAATCAACCCACATGTCCAACACAGATAAGTGATAAGAAAAATGTAGTGTATATATACACAATGGAATACTATTCAGCCATAAAAAAAGAATGAAATCCTGTCATTTACAGCAACTTAGTTGGTCCTGGGGGACACTATGTTAAGTGAAGTCAGCCAGACCCAGAAAGACCCATACCATTACCATCTCACTCACATGCGGAATCTAAAAATAAAAAGTTGATATCATAGAAGAGTAGAGTAGAACAATAGTAATAAGATAAGCAGAGACTGAGGCATAGGTGGGAGAAAGAAGGAAGGATGGGGCGAAGTTGGTCAATGCATACTAAATTAGAAGGAAGAAGTTCTGGTGTACTATTGCACAGTTGGGTGACAATGCTTATCAGTAAGGCATAGTGTAAAGAATTATAAACACATGATGTGATGAATATGCTAAGACTATTTGATTCTTATACAACATCTATGCATCTAAACATTGGTTTGTACTCCATAATTATGTACAATTACAATATGTCAGTAAAAAATAAAAATTATTCTTTTTTTTTTTTTTTTGAGACGGAGTCTTTGCTCTGTAGCCCGGGCTGGAGTGCAGTGGCCGGATCTCAGCTCACTGCAAGCTCCGCCTCCCGGGTTTGTGCCATTCTCCCGCCTCAGCCTCCCGAGTAGCTGGGACCACAAGCGCCCGCCACCTCGCCCGGCTAGTTTTTTGTATTTTTAGTAGAGACGGGGTTTCACCGTGTTAGCCAGGATGGTCTCGATCTCCTGACCTCGTGATCCGCCCGTCTCGGCCTCCCAAAGTGCTGGGATTACAGGCTTGAGCCACCGCGCCCGGCAATAAAAATTATTCTGATAAAGAAAAATATATTTGGAATTTAGCAGTTTCTTCTAATTGAGTTTGATTTTTGTTAAATTCAAGGAAAATTACTGAAAGTAACGCTTTTATTCAAAATAGAATATGGAATGTTATCCTATTTTTTAAAATTATTTTTCTTTCCAATTTTCTATCTATATCTGTACATAGATAGCTGGAATGATGTTTAATACATGTTAAAAATGAATATTTATTTCAGTGTGGTAAGATTCTATATTATAGTACATGTAATTTATTTTTTGTGCTTGTCTATATTTTATGAATTTCTGTCATAAGAACATATTATTTTTATAAAATATCAAATTCATTATTTTAGAACATTGTGGTAATGTCAGTAACATGGTTTTTTTTTTTCCCTTTATGGTAAACAGAATAATGTCCCCCTTAAAAATATTCACATTATAATCACTGGACCATATCAGTACATAATGTTATATGGAAATGGGAGGATTAAGGTTATTAATTAGCTGACCTTAAGATAGGGTGATTATCCTGTACTACCCAGGTGGGCCCAGTGTAATCAGAAAGGTCGGTATAAGAAGAAGAGGGAGGCAGAAATGACAGAATTAGAGAGATGACAGAAGGAAAGGGAGTCAGTTCAGCTCTACTGGCTTTGAAGATGGAGCCGTGGGACCATGAGCCATGGAATGTAGGTAACTTCTAGAAGCTGGAAAAGGCAAAGGAATGGCCTAGAGCCTCCAGAAGGAATGCAACCTTGCTTACAATTTCATTTTTAGCTTATCAGGACTCATGTTGGAATTCTAATCTATAGAACTGTAAGAATACATTTTTGTTATTTTAAGTCATTACGTTTGTGGTAATTTGTTAAGTAGCCATAGGAAATGAATACACTCACTTCCACTTACTATTATCTAATTTATTCTCTACTCAGCAGCCACAGCAAACTTTATAAACCTACATTGTCCAGTATAATAGCCATTAGCCACATGTGCTAAATGAGCACATAAAATGTGGCTGGTCTGAAATGAGATGTGCTGTATATGTAAAATACACACTGGATTTTGAAGACTTAGTATTATAAATGTAAAATAGCTCATTAATAATTTTTAATATTGACTTCATGCCAAAGTGATAATATTTGGGCTATGTTTGGTTAAATAAAATACAATACTAAAATTTATTTTCCCTGTTTCATGTTACTTTTTAAATATTTGGCTACAGGAAAGTTTAAAACTACTTATAGGGCTTACATTGTATTTCTATTACACAGTGCTGATATAGAAGGTAAATAAGACACTATCATTTTCTTTTTCTTTTTTTTTTTTTTTTTCTTTTTTTTTTTTTTTTGAGACAGAGTCTAGCTGTGTCACCTAGGCTGGAGTGCAGTGGCACGATCTCGGCTCGCTGCAACCGCCACCTCCCGGATTCAAGCGATTCGTCTGCCTCAGCCTCCTGAGTAGCTGGGACTATAGGTGCCCGCCACCATGCCCAGCTAATTTTTGTATTTTTAGTAGATACAGGGTTCATCATATAGGCCTGGCTGATCTCAAACTCCTGACCTTGTGATCTGCCTGCCTCAGCCTCCCAAAATGCTGGGATTACAGACATGAGCCACTGTGCCGGGCCAACACTATCATTTTCTTATTAAAGGACTTCAATGGCTTCCCACTGTACATGCAATATACTTCAAATTCCTTAACTTGAACTTGTAAGATCTTGCATCATCTGGCTTCTGGTACCTGTTTAGCTTCATCTTTTACCTCTTATACTCCATGCTAATGGGCCAAGCTTGTTTCTG
Source organism: Papio anubis (assembly GCF_008728515.1). Lineage (NCBI taxonomy): Eukaryota > Metazoa > Chordata > Mammalia > Primates > Cercopithecidae > Papio > Papio anubis. Next base: position 48,268,957 of record NC_044996.1, on the reverse strand, counting down.
CACAGGGCCTTTCCATGTTTTTTTCAGCAGACCCAGGAAACTCTTCATCTCACTATTCATTTGATTGAAAAGTTCTCATCCTTCCTTCTCTGCTCAAGTGTCACTCAGGTATACTTTCTCTGGAATCCCAATGTAGGTACATTTTGCTGCCTCATTCATAGCATGCTGTTATTTTTGTTAATGGCACTTTTCACAACATGTAATGATAAAGTTTTTGTTTATTTCTAAAATTCTCTTTGAAAATTACAATCTCAGTGTATGCTTTATGTATTAGGCAAAGCACAGATGTTCAGTAAATGTTAAATTAATGTAGTATAATCAAATAAGATAATGTTTATGTAAACACATTATAAGCTATAATTTACTGTACAGATGTAGTAATAGTAATATTCATAGAAGGAAGAGGAAGATGAGAGGGAGGAATAAGATAAGACATTAGTTTTAAAGTCTTTGCTTTGCATCAATTTTTTAATAGACTTTTTTCCAATGTCTTGAGTTACGTCTTTAAACATTTGGGAATAAGTAACACAATAAGTAGCTATATTCCATTGCTTTAAAACAAAACATCTGTTTTCAAAGACATATCCCAATTTCTTTTTAAAGGAAGTTTTCTAAATTGTTTGCTGGTGACTCGGGTTCCCAGTTGCCTTCTCTAAGGCATAATCTCTATATCCACAGTAGTGAACACAATGGGAATGGAGTGTGGGGGAGTAGGTGTTGGAGAAAGCAAAGCAAAACCAGCATTAGGATGGTTATAGTAATGGTTGTCATTTATTAGGAAGTCAGACTGTGCAAATATTTGTTACTGCTATACCTACTCTCTTAAATATGAGAGTAGCACTATTTGTGTTCTAGGTGAAGCTGTCCAGAGACATATGTCTATTTGAGATTGTTAGTTTTTGCAACAGGAACATGAAATTATGTGTCCCTCAGTGTAATGCTCAACCGTCTTGCTATAAACAAGTATAATTGCTCTGTACTTTCTTTATATTTTTTTCTAATTAGAAATTTATTTTTCCCTGTCAAAGTCAGAGCTTAAGCACGGCCTTTCTTAAATGACCTTAAAGTAAATTTTCCTACTTATGTGCCTTTTCTACAATCATTTCTGACTTAAAGTTAACCTTATATTTAGCATTTTAATAGCCCAAAAACCTTCCTTGTACTTAGTAGCACATTACAATCTGCATTTAAATAGGAATGTTATAAAAGAACAAAATTTAAAAATTACTTATGTTAGAAAAGTTGTTTTTCTAGGTTTTGTTTTTGTGTTTTCCTTATGGCATATCCTCTCTATATATTAGACAAAGATTAAAACATCTCTTTTTGAAGTTACTGAATTTATTATTGGGGAAAAGTTATCAAAACCAATCCTCTACCTTTAATAAAAATGCCTTAATGTGATATTTTAAAAATAATACCCAGGAAATGAAGCTTTCAAAATTAAGATTGATCTGCTCATTTCCAATTTGGAGAACCAGAGGCAAACTAAAACCTTTTTGGCTTATATTTGTTAATTATGGATAGATATGGATAAGAATATAGGTATAGATATAGATATAATCAGACTTGAGGCAGCACTGAAAAATTGAAGTGTGCCATTATTATAAGATACCATTTAATAAGCCGCAATCAAAAAAATCTTATTACATGATTCCTGTATATGTGATACTATTTGCCTTAGATACATCTCTATCTTTTGCTGCTATTTCCCCATCCACTCATACACACATACTTATTGTATCAATGTCTCAACACCTGAAGCACTCCTGCTTCTGCCTCTGCGCCTTCTCTAATCATCACATCTCCAATCAGACTGCCTGAGTTCAAATGTTCTTTTCACCACATTATTTGCTGTGTAGCCTTGGTAAGTTACCTAACGGCTCTGTCCTTCAGTATTTGTATCTGCAAAGTAGGAAAAGTGATGGTACTTCTTCATAGAATTGTTATGAAAATGAAAAGTAATGCATGTAAAGTATTTTGGCATAATCTTGGCAATAAATGTAAACTATTATTTTTACTCCTTTAAATTATACTATTAATACTACTGCTACTATTTATCTACTGCCAGCCCTCTATATACCCTATATTTATTAAATTGGTTCTTAAATCATCCTTCTCTCTGTAGCCTTCCTGTATTAAATAAGAAAGATAAGAGCTCTTCTCTCACCCCACCTTTGCTTCAGTTTCACTTGCTTCTCATTCTCTTAAGAAAGAGACTGGCAGAGTTAACAGCAGCATCTCTGGCTAATGTAATCCAAACCCCAAAAGCAACATATTAAAAATAAAGCAGAACATCAAAGCTGGTTCATTAATAGGTCGTCTGTTTCCTTCAGGTCCCACACCTAGACGACAGTATTTTTTCATACTTTGTTCTTGTCGCCTATTCCTTGTCTTGCAGATCTAACTCAGTTTTGTAAATTGCAACCTTTTCTCCTTTTTTCTTTAGTTAGTTCATTTCATTTGAAATAAAGTATTTAATGATCATCTAGCCCTGTGCTAGGAAGTCAGGATATGAGGGAGAATTCTTAAAGAAACAAAATCATGAGACACTGCCTCTTCTTTTATCAAACAGGAAATTAGATTTGTGTAAGATTTATATGAAGTAGGCTGGGTGCAGTGACTCCCACCTGTAATCCCGGAATTTTGGGAGGCCTAGGAAGGTGGATTACCTGAAGTCAGGAGTTCAAGACAGCCTGGCCAACATGGTGAAACCTCATCTCTACTAAAAATACAAAAATTAGCTGGGCGTGGTGGCATGTGCCTGTAATCACATGGGAGGCGGAGGTTGCAGTGAGCCAAGATCACACTGCTGCACTTCAGCCTGGGCAATAGAATGAGCCCAGAAAATATTATATGATTTGTCTCAAAAAAATATTATATGATTTATATGAAATTATTAGAAAATCCTGAAAGAGTATTCATTTGGTCAACATTCATCAAATGTACTAAAATTTGTTTTCACGTTTTTCTGCATTACCATAGTATGAGTTCCTTTGGGGAAAAGTCAGTGCCTCGGTAATACTGTTTATCTGCTTAAGTTCCTGTCTTGTAGGAGGCACTGAAGATATTTTTTGAATGAGTAAATGGCAAGATGAACAGATGAGACCTAGATCTTATCCTCAAGAAGCTTCTAGTCTGTTAGAAAGGATCATCTGTGTACATAAGTAGTACTAATCCTTATTCTAGCCTACCTTATAGACTCTTCTCTCCTCTACTCCCCAATGTACCCAGTCCGTAGACAATATGACACATATGCTTACACTTCTCTCTCATAATTTATTCTGCTGAGAATACCCTTTCCTTTTCTTCCACTTATGAACTTGTATTCATTTATCAAAGTACAACTCTTAATATTATCTTATCAGTAAAGTCTTCTCTGAGTCTTCTCCCCATGTTGAACAAATCCCTCCCTCCTCTGTCCACTTACAGCATTTTTCATATACCTTGCTTAGCTCTTAGTGCATTAAATCATAATTACTTAATTTTTTTCAGCTTTAATGTGAACTCCAAAAAGAGTGAGACCTTATCTAATTGATCTTTGTAATTCTAGGGCCTACAACAGTGTCTGGCTTATAGTTAGTGCTCAACACATACTTGAATGAAAAAAAATGAAGGGATCAATGACTCGATAAATAATTGTGGCAAATACCCTAAAAGAAGTGAAAAAAAAGATATATAATTGTTATTTTGTATAATAGGGTCCCAAGTGCCAAATTCAAATTCCCCCTTTTTGGTTAAAGCTCTCCCTGCCTCAGTCTTACTCCTTTTTTCTCAGTTCTTTACCTTCTGTCTGTTCTTGACTTTGCCATAACCATTGCCTGTTATGATAGATTCCATGAGCATCCAGCACAGATGTATGTATAAAAACAAATATGATTAACCATAGGTGAAATTTTGTCACCTGAAACATAATAATATCATGTATAACTAATTGCTGCATGTTCTAATTAATTGCATATTTTGATTAATTCTTTGATAGGGAATAATGCTGGACTAATTTTCACAGAATTAGAATGCAGTAAAATATACTCACCACTGCAATTATACTAAACATAGTTGAATGGAGAAGGTTGGTTTGAATCTACACTAATCCCAAGATGTACATGGGAATTCGTTTAAAAAAATACCTGGCTTACTTGTCATTTATCCTATTGTTATAAAATTCAAGAACAGAAAAGACCCCAATTACTTTTGCTTTCCAGTTGTTTGGAGATCTGATAAAAGGAGGTATTTTGAAAATGGCTCAACAACTGACAAAAGTCCCTAATGGATCATATGCTTTGTCATCCTCAGTAGCATCACTGGTTTACTCTGCAAACATTAGCAGTTTCCTTAATCTCCACAGTCATTGGTTTGAGAGCGAAAACACTGTATTACTTAGTTAGCAGCACAAAAGCTAAATTGTTTTTATATTTGAGTGCTTTGAAAATTTAGAATAACACCTGGTAACTTGTAACAATTGTCCAGGGAACATCTATAATGTGCAATTGCTCAGGGAGTTTTGGTAAAATTTATTCTGACACAAGTTGGCCAGCAGCCACATCTTGAAAACATCTATGTTATAAAGAAAAATTTCATCATACTGGTACTTTTTTTCCCTGTAGTTTGGCATGTATTATCAATTCACTATTACTTTAGAAGTATAATTTTAATAATCTTCTTTGAAACCACAAGGTTTACATTTACATTTTCCAGGAAAATTAGATGGACCTATGATAGAAGTAGCATTAAATATAACAAGTATATTTTACAGTCACCACATAAACAGTTACTTTGAATATCTGTCTCCATTCTATATCAACCAAGGATTCCACGTCTCACTATTTCCAGAAGGCTTTTTCAAAGCAAGAATTCTACTGAATTGAGAATGGAGATGTTGTTTGTTGTTTTCCAGAAATAGACTTGCATGCTACTATATTTTGAGCAAATGATCACAAACACATCCGCATGAGAAGGCAACAGATGTAAAGAAAAAAACTTCTATATTTATTACAAACCAAGGGAGCAATGCAAGTATCACAGCAAATTTGTACTAACAATTATATATATTCTTTTGCTGACAACTTGGTCTGCAAAGCTGCTAGAGTGCAGAATCAGCAAGTCTAACGCAGAGGCAACTCCAATCTGATGGATACTATTCGATTCAGTAAATGAAGTCAAGTAGGAGTTTAAAAACCAGTTACATCTTCTTTCATCAGACATTTCTTCATCTTTTCAGTCTTTTTTTGTAGACTGTAAATTGAATAATACAAAATGTTATCTGCAAAAAAATTTTTAGCTTGTTATAAAGTGACACCATTTGTGAAAGGATGAAATAGTTATAAATGCATAATTGTTACTAATAACCCGATGGCATATATGATCCAGTGTTTTGAAGTTTCCTTCACATTAAAAAAAATGTTGGAGATAAGAAAACTAACCCAGGTTTTTTTTGTTTGTTTGTTTTTCTTTTGAGTACAACAGATAAAAGGAAAAGTTAGTCTGGGAGGGACTTTTGAAGTTCTTTGGTTCACTGATTTTCAAACCTGTTTTCACATTATAAAGCACCTAAGTACTTTTTGAAAATATAGTCTTAGGCTCCACTCTGAAATTTTGATTCAGGAAATCTGAAACTACCGACTAAGTACTGTCAACATAACAGGTCTTTGCACTTATTCAGAACTACTGATCTAAATCAACTCCTTACTCAATGTGGAATCCTCTTTACAAAATCTTTAAAATGTGGCCATTCACTGACTCAAGGCAGCACGGTCCATTGTTGGACAATTCTAGTTGAGAGAAAGTTTTTATGTATTAACCCCAAATCCTAGAAACTTCTCCCCAATATTGTGTGTCCAGCAACCTCACATGACCCTTCCATGGCCAGACATGTGCTTGGTTCATCAGGGGGTCCTTATTTTGCTTAACCAATTCTGTCTCAGGGCCTAAGGAGTGTGCGTATCAAAAAACCAAATTGCATTAGAACTTACATTTATATTGATGAAACAAAATATCCACAGGTTTATGTCCCTCAATTAGTAGCTATGCTGGATTGAGCTGTTCACTCAGAAATGGCTTCTAATAACTTAAATATTGGCTGAGTATTTAAGATTAAGATTTGCCACTTAAATGACAGCAACACTTCATTCAGTATTGGGAAATGTGAGAAGTTTGACTGACAAGCCCCACTAGCCTATTTACAGGTATCAGGGTTATAGCTGAATTTAACCTTACACTCAGGCTTCTCTAGACCAAAAGAGCCCCATCTTTTGAACTTCCTCAAAAAGTGAAAGACAGATCTGAGAAACCTGTGCCAAGACAATCATATCACTGGGAATAAGAACAGTACTGTGAATCCCAGAAATCTAAGACAGGTCTCAGTTAATTTAGCAAGTTTATTTTGCCAAGGTTGAGAATGCACACCCATGACACAGCCTTAGGGTGTCCTGATGACATGTGCCTGTAGTGGTCAGGGCACAGTTTGGTTTTATACATTTTAGAGACATATGAGACATCAATCAACATATGCAAGATGAACATTGGTTCGGTTCGGAAAGGTGGGACAGCAAGAAGCAAAGACAGGACAACTCAAAGTGGGGAGGTGGCTTCCAGGTCAAAGGTAGATAAGAAACAAAAGATTTCATTCTTTTGAGTTTCTGATTTGCCTCTCCAAAGGAGGCAATCAGATATGCATTTGTCTCAGTGAGCAGAGGGATAACTGAATCAAACAGGAGACAGGTTTGCCCTAAGCAGTTCCCAGCTTGACTTTTCCCTTTAGCTTAGTGATTTGGGGGCCCCAATATTTATTTTCCTGTCACACATTCCCCCTTCTCATTTAAAAAATCTTTTGGAGAAAGCATTTTAGAAGAAAATAAGTCTCTGATCTCAGGTTTAGTCTGATAGATCACGGCTAGAGTGGTTTATTCCTAGATGGGTGGGTCCTGAGTTATGAGGAAAGTTCATTTTTAGCAGGTTGTAAACTCTCATATCTATGAAGAGAAAATAGGGGGAAGAAGGTAGAAAAACAACAATAAACAAAAGACTAATCTGGGAAAATCGATATAAGCCACATTACTCTGAAGTGCATACATCAGTAGGCAGGTATAAAAGTGGTTTATGTATGTAAATAGGTTGCTGTTATTTTCTTCTGAAGTTTAAGTTGTCTAGCTTCAGTTCACAGGGCTTTACAAAAGCACAGCTTAGTTTTCAGTGACTCCAAGTTAGTAAAAATGTGGGGAAAAAGAAAGAGAAATAACTGAAAACATTATTTTGAAGACTTATAGCCAAGAAAAGTTAGAATTCGTTCCAAACTGTAGAAAATAATAAAAATTGGAAAACATTAGTCAAGACTAGAATCTATAAACACCTGTACTACAGTTTTTTAAACATAATTTTTCTCTCTCCAGGTTTTCCATTTTTACTAAAGACAAATCGTGGTAGGACTGATTTGCTTTATTATACTTGGCCTGATTATTTGTATTATTTGCAGCAAGAATAACATTTTTTACAGAGGCTTTTAAATTGACTTTGATGGAATTTTGTTTCATAGAAGGAGTCTCAGATAAGACTTTTTAAAGCTGAGCCCAGCCTTGGATTTACACCATGAAATACCTATGATTTGGGTGAATTCCTCTTCTCTTGAGTTTCCAAGATAAACTTTGGGGACAAGGTATAAAGTCAGTTTTCCCAAGGGGCTTTTATTGGCTCCACAATTCAAGTTTGGTTCCTTAAAGGAAAGGATACCATTCCAGTCAAAGCCTTAGTAAAATAACCAGTTTCTCCAATTGTGTCCTGTTATAAAGGAAAACAAATTGTTATTTCACTTATGCAAATAACAAATATTATGAATACTCATAAATAGCTTCCAAATACTGGAGAATTCAGGTAGAGAGAAACAAATATATTCTGAATTTTGTTCATAAAAGTATAATAAATTGTGAAAAGCTGCCGGTAGCTCAAAAGAAAAGTTTCCTTGACTCTGAAAAAACAAAACAAAGGATCAGCAACATTTTAAGCAAAAAGTCAAAAAGATTACTTCAGTCTTATACTAGTTCAGTCCATGTAGTTAATTCCTGTTCTGCTGGATATTCATGAACACTTCAGTTCTTCATGAGTTCTAAAAGTTTTACTTCTATTCTGATGTCACAATCTTCAAAGTTATCAGAAACTTGTATTCAAGAGCCCCTGTGAGAATTTTATAGCTGATTATAAAACCACCTTCTAAAGAGGACCAAAACAAGACAACAATTGTCTGTGGATTACAAAAAGTTTTAGGGCAGCCAGAGTCAAGGACACAATTGACAAGGAAATTTGTTACCTTTGTCACACACAAAAAATTACGTTAATAATTTAATATAACAATTATTATTATTACTGATAATGTCCACTAAGTCATATCAGAATTATAGGAGTTTCCCATAAGTTTGGAACACATAGCAATAACATATGTATACCAACACAGTACAAAGAAAACCAAAAGCCATTTCATATTTGACAGTGTTTTCTGTATAACTTTCATACCAAATAAACCAAATTGTCATTTTTGGACTTCAGGAAACCTAATATCTTAAAGGATTAATTAGGTCAGAAAAAGACATAATTTATAATTTGATTTTGGTAGGTTTGTCAAATATCCAAAAGTTAGAACACAAGATATCACAGGTCATTGTAAAATAAGTCATTCATTTGACCAAAGTGATAACTCAAGGATTTCAAACAAAAGGTGAGAACCTTCACTCTTGGAGAGAGATTTTTCCTCTATGTTTTGCAGCTGTGAGGAATTTTGGCCATATTAGAGAGGCTTTGTTAACCATAATTTGTAATTCTCACTCAGATTTGACCAAGTCAGGTAGAGTTGGTCAAATCTGATGGGAGAAAGAGTGGAAGAAACAACAACAACAAAAAATAACCCAACAATTTGATCACTGAATACTCTAATGATAAGGAGAAATTAAGACAAGCTAGTTGTTAAAAATTAGCCAAGACAAAACCCCAATTCAGCTACTTACCTGGGGATGGGTCTCAGGCTGAAGTTGGCTTTCTACCATTCTAGAAGCAGGAGAAAAAACCCTCAAACTCATCTTCCCTACTGGGAGTGAACTCAAACTCCATAAATGAGTTATCTACCGTCCATCATCATGGAACCAGGAAATCTTGCCTTCCTTGTTGGAAACAAGTAAAAATTTTAAAAAGGGGGTGTTGTACAGCAAAATAAACTTAGATCTTGACCAAATTTTGGGAGATCAGGGATTATTTGGAGGGGTGCTCCTAGACCTAAGCAAATTTTCCTATTGGTTTGAGCCATAAACTTAGTTCATGTTTGTACCAAGCAACAATAGGAGATTTGTCAAAAGGAAGGGGCATCCTTATTCAGAATCCCTTCATGTTTACCAAAATATGTACCCCCCAAAATCTGAAACAGGTCTCAGTTAATTTAGAAAGTTTATTTTGCCAAGGTTGAGGATGCACACCTGTGACACAGGTTCAAGGGGTCCTGACAACATGTGCCCAAGGTGGTCAGAACACAGTTTGGCTTTATACATTTTAGGGAGACAGGAGACATAAATCAACATATGTAAGATGAAGATTGGTTTGGTCTGGAAAGGCAGGACAACTCAAATCCAAGTCAGGACAACTCAAAGTAGGGAGGGGTCTTCCAGGTCATAGGTAGATAAGAGAGAAATGGTGGCATTCTTTTGAGTTTCTGATTAGCCTCTCCAAAGGAGGCAATCAGATATCCATTTATCTCAGTGAGCAGAGGGTTGACTTTGAACAGAATGGGAGGCAGATTTGCCCTAAGCACTTCCCAGCTTGACTTTTCTCTTTAGCTTAATGATTTTGGGGCCCCAAGATTTATTTTCCTTTCACAGTACACAAATGGAGCAGGAAGTGGAATGATACAGAGGACTTATATTGAATCTGGGGATGGGGGTACTGTGGAGAAGCTAGTTAAACAGTAAACAGTCCCAGCTACTCTGGAGGCTGAGGCAGGAGAATCACTTGAACCCAGGAGGCGGAGGTTGCAGTGAGCTGAGATCACGCCATTGCACTCCATCTTGGGTGACAAGAGTGTAACTCTGTCTCAAAAAAATAAATGAATAAAATAAAAAATAAAATTTAAGTAAAAAATAACAGTGAACAAAGGGATTAAGTGTGTACTGATAAGCCTTTTTTTCCACCTTGTCTTCCTTCTTGGTGGTAAGCTTAACTCTTGCTTAGCTCAGTTTACACCTTGGCCATGCCTTTTGATTCTGTGGGACATCACCCAAGGGAGTCCCATTGTGTCCGGAATTTGTGGGTTCTTGGTCCCACTGACTTCAAGAATGAAGCCATGGACCCTCACGGTGAGTGTTACAGTTCTTAAAGATGGTGTGTCCAGAGTTTTTTCCTTATTCGGACATGTTCGGAGTTTCTTCCTTCTGGTGGGTTCGTGGTCTCGCTGGCTTCAGGAGTAAAGCTGCAGACCTTCGCGGTGAGTGTTATAGCTCTTAAGGTGGCGTGTCTGGAGTTCTTAGTTCCTCCTGTCCTGAGTTGTCCATTCCTCCCAGTGGGTTCGTGGTCTCGCTCACCTCAGGAGTGAAGTTGCAGACCTTCCTGGTGAGTGTTACAGCTCATAAAGGCAGTGCGGACCCAAAGACTGGGCAGCAGCAAGATTTATTGGAAAGAGTGAAAGAACAAAGCTTCCACAGTGTGGAAGGGAATTTAAGCAGGTTGCTGCTGCTGGCGTGGGCAGCCTGCTTTTATTCCCTTATCTGGCCCCACCCACATCCTACTGATCTGTCCATTTTACAGAGAGATGATTGGTCCATTTTACAGGGAGCTTATTGGTCTGTTTTGACAGGGTGCTGATTGGTGCGTTTACAATCCCTGAGCTAGGCACAGAGTGCTGATTGGTGCATTTACAGTCCTTTAGCTGGACACAAAAGTTCTCCAAGTCCCCACTAGATTAGCTAGACACAGAACACTGATTGGTACATTTACAAACCTTGAGCTACACACAGGGTACTGATTGGTGCGTTTATAATCCTTGAGCTAGACACAAAGTTCTTCAAGTCCCCACTAGATTAGCTAGACACAGAGCACTGATTAGTGCATTTAAAAACCTTGAGCTAGACACAGAGTGCTGATTGGTGAGTTTACAATCCGTTAGCTAGACACAGAATGTTAGACAAAAAACTTCTCCAAGTCCCCACTAGATTAGCTAGATACAGAGTGCTGCTTGGTGCATCCACAAACCCCAAGTTAGACACAGAGTGCTGACTGGTGCATATACAATCCTCCAACTAGACATAAAAGTTCTCTAAGTCCCCACATGACTCAGGAGCCCAGCTGGCTTCACCTAGTGGATCCTGTGCCAGGGCTGTTGGGAAGAGTTGCCCACCAGTCCCACACAGCAACTGCACTCCTCAGCCCTTGGGCAGACTATGGGACTGGACACCACGGAGCAGGGGGTGGCGCCTGTCAGGGAGGCTCTGGCCATGCAGAAGCCCACTGGTTGGGGGGGGTCAGGCATGGTGGGCTGCAGGTCCTGAGTCCTGCCCCACGGAGAAGCAGCTGAAGCCTGGTGAGAATTCAAGCATGGCATGGGCAGGCCGGCAGGGCTGGGGGACTTGGCTCACCCTCTGCAGCTGCTGACCTGAGTGCTAAGCCCCTCACTGCCCGAGGCCAGTGGCACCAGCTGGCTGCTCTGAGTGTGGGGCCTGCCAAGTCCGCACCCACCCAGAACTCGGGCTGGCCCATGAAAGCCGTGCACAAGCCCAGTTCCCGCCTGCGCCTCTCCCTCCACACTCCCTGCAAGCAGAGGGAGCCGGCATCGGCCTCGGCCAGCCCAGAGAGGGGCTCCCACAGTGCAGTGGTGGGTTGAAGGGCTCCTTAAGTGCTGCCAGATTGGACATCGAGGCCAAGGAGGCACCGAGAGCGAGGGCTGCTAGCACGTTGTCACCTTTCAATCCCCCCTCTAAACAGGACACCCCAACTGCTGTTGGGAATTTGGCCGATGACCACTCTAGCTACTTCCTGCTGTATAGGGGTGATGAAGGGGCCCTGCTGTTGTAGTATCCTCCAGAGGGGAGCTCTCTAGGCCAGTGGAAGGGCCAGCAGGTTGGTCCAGGGGTCCTTGGTAGAAGTTGTTAGTTGAACTCATTTGGCGTTCCATTTGTAAGACCATCTATAGCTTGATGGCTTTGATTCTAGAGGAGACAAATTTGACAAGAAGGTTAAAAATACAGGGCCCAAAGGCTAGTAAAAGAAAGATGGCTGCCAGGGGGAATAGAAAGGGGAGAAGCCATGTTGCCCAACTCCAGAGGTTGGTATAAGAGTTTGAAAGGCGTTGTCTGATTTCAGAAGCATGTTCCTGTAAATGCCAGGTGGCATCTCGTACTATCCCTGACTGGTTAGGGTAAAAAAACACTCTTCCCCTAAGAACATGCAGAGTCCTCCTTTCTCAGCAGTGAGGAGGTTTAGGCCTCAGCAGTTTTGGAGAGTCACTGCTGCCAAAGAATCTATTTGGGATTATAGAGTAAGGATAGATTTCGTTATTTCTTGCAAACTGTCTGAGAAATCCTTTGAGAGTGTGTGGTAGTAGGATAATGAAGTAGATAAACTGGCTTTTCCAGTTCCTGTAGCAGTAGCCATTCCTAACCCTCTAAGTAGGGGTATTACTTGTATGGCTCTGTGCTGACAGATTTGAGCTTTGAGGGGTACTGCTAAGGTCTGATTTCCTGGGGCAATGTTAATGTTGAGACTTAGAAAGACTAAGGTGCAGGTGCTGGTCCAGTTAGTGAGGAGGCAGATATAGGTCAACATTCCACTTAAGAAGAATATACTTTGGCTGGGTAGACAGAACTTTACCCTGGCTTTTAAGGAAATAGGGTACACTGTTTTTTCTTCACTATTTCTATCTCTCTCTTTCTTTCTCTTTGACTTCTTCTTCGTCTTTCTCTTTCTGACTCCCTCTTTGTCTGTCTTTTCCACTCTCTCTTTGACTTTCTCTTTGTCTCTGTCTCTTCCTCTCTCTCTCTCTTTCTGTCTCTTTCTCTCTTTCCTTTCTGCTGGTCTTTCCCTGCCTCTGCTAGCTGCTTATGCTGCTGTTCTCCCTTCTCCTTCCCCTTTCTGATGGCTTTGGCAGTGTAAGACTGCCACCTCCTTGGGTTTTTGCACTGTGTGCAATGACTCCATAATTTCCTTGTGGTATTTAATAAGGGTTCCCCCAGAGGTTAGGAATTCCCTTTCTTTCCATATTGCAGCATGGGCATGTAGGATTAGATAAGCATACTTGCTATCTGTGTACACATTTATTCTTTTTCCCTTTTCCAGTTCTAAGGCTCAGGTAAGTGCCACTAGTTCTGCTAACTGGGTGCTGGTCCCTGGGGGAAGAGGCTTACTTTCAAGTACAGTTACATCACTAACTATGGCATAACCTGCCCTTCGTATCCCATTCTCCACAAATGAACTTCCATCAGTATGTAGGTTAAGGTCAGGATTAGCTAAGGGGACTTCTGAGAGATCATCTCAGGCGGCATAAGTCTGGACTATAATTTGTTGGCAGTCATGCTTGATTGGTTCCCCATCCTCTAGGAGAAAAGTGGCAGGGTTGAGGGCCACACATGTATGTATTTGAAGCACCGGACTCTCAAGGTGTAGTGCCTGGTATCTAAGTAGGTGGTTGTCTGATAGCCATAAACTTCCTTTGGCACCTAGTATGCCATTTACATCATGAGTAGTCCAGACACTGAGATCCTTTCCTTGTATTATTCTGATAGCCTCTGACACCAAGACTGCCACCGCCACAACTACTCATAAACAGTGAGGCCAGCCTTTTGCTACTACATCGATTTCCTTACTTAGGTATGCCACTGCTTGTGGGATTGTCCACAAGTCTGAGTAAGGACACAGAGCTATCCCAGCTCTGTGATGTATAAAGAGAAGTTTTGTCCTGTGGGAAGGCTTAAAGCTGGAGCTTGTACTAGGGCCTTCTTTAAGGTTTTTAAGTCTGTTTCTGCCCCTGGTTCCCATTCTACTAGAAGAGTATTTGCCCTCTGAGTCTCCTTGATTAGAGTATAGAGGGGTGCTGTATCTGGGGATCCATAGTTGGCAAAAGCCGGTGATTCCAAGGAACCCCACAACTGTTTTAATGTCTTAGGGTGAGGATAAGCCAATAAGGGCTATATTCATTCCTTGCTGAGGGCCCTGGTCCCTCTGGTTAAGATTAGGCCTAGATATTTGACCTGCTATAGGCAAAGCTGGACCTTCGACCTAGACACCTTGTACTCTTGATTAGCTAGAAAGTTCAAGAGGTCTAGAGTAGCCTGCTGGCATGAGGCTTCTGAACTGGTAGCAAAAAGTAAATCATCCACATACTGAAGGACCAGAGTGCCTGGACTTGAGAAGTGGCCTAGATCTTGGGCCAGTGCCTCACCAAAAAGGTGAGGGCTATCCCTAAACCCTTGGGATAAGACCATCTACGTAAGTTGGGACATGTAGTCTGTGGGATCCTCAAAGGCAAAGAGAAAGTGGGAGTCAGAGTGCAGGGGAATACAGAAGATGGCATCCTTGAGGTCCACAACCGTGAACCACTCTGTCCTCTGGTATTTGAGAGAGTAGGGTATAGGAGTTGGGTACAACTGGATGTAGAGGAATTACTGCCTCATTGATAAGTCTAAGATCTTGCACTAATCTCCACTGACCGTTCAATTTTTGTACTCCTAGAATTGGGGTGTTGCAGGGTCTGCTGCATTTCCTTACCAAGCCTCGAGCTTTTAAATGTTTAACAATAGCCTGTAATCCTTTATGAGCTTCAGGCCTTAAGGGATATTGCCTTTGATAAGGAAAAGTGGTGGGATCTTTTAACCTGATTTGGACTGGGTGGGCATTTTTTGCCCTTCCAAATTGTGCTTCCGATGCCCAGACTTCAGGGTTGATTTCCTCCTCAAGTAGGGGACAACAAATGGGTAACTTGTTCCCCATATTCATGTAGATAATAGCTCCAGCCTTGGCTAATATATCCCTCCCTAATAAGGGTGTGGGACTTTCAGGCATAACAAGAAAGGCATGTGAAAAGAGCAAAGTCTCCCAGTTACAACTGAGGAGGTGGGAGAAATACCTAGTTATAGGCTCTCCCAGGATTCCTCGGATGATAACAGACCTTGAGCACGGTCGTCCAGGACAGGAGATTAGCACTGAGAAGGCTGCGCCAGTGTCAAGGAGGAAGTCAATTTCCTGGCCCTCAATGGTTAAACATACCCGGGGCTCAGTGAAGGTGATGACATGAGTTGGCACTTGCCCCGGGCATCCTCAGTCCTGTTGTTGGATCATCTGGTTGGGGGCTTCTGACCCAGAGAACCTTTGTCCTCTGGGGTAGTGCACCTTCCAGTGATTGCCTCTGCATAGTGGACATGGACGAAGGGGCAGCTTGTTTCTCATTGGACAATCTTTTTTAAAGGGTCCTAGTAAACCACACTGATAACAAGCCCTGCCGGGTGATTGGCTTGCTGCATTTTCTGTCTTCTCTGGACCACCAAGGTTTGTTTGTCTGAGGGCCATGACTAAGGCTGCAGCCTTTCTCTGATCTCGCTTTTCCTTTTGGGCCTGTTCCTCTTGGTCCCTATTATAGAATCCCAAGGTTGCCAGATTTAATTATGCCTCCAAATTTTGTTCAGGGACCAGGGCTTGCTTTTGGAGCTTTCTCCTGATATCTGTGGCTGATTGGGTAATAAACTTATCTTTTAGAATAAATTGACCCTCGAGTGATTCGGGTGACAGGGGAATATATTTTTTAAGGCCTCCCGTAGCTGCTTGAGGAAGGCAGAAGGATTTTCTTCCTTTCCCTGTGTTATGGAGGATATCATTGAATAATTCATCAGCTTTTTTCTAATTCTCCTTAATCCTTCTAGAACACAGGTCAAAAGATGTTTATGACTCCTGTCCCCATGATCTGAGTCAAGGTCCCAGTGGGGATCCATGCTGGGGATGGCTTGCTGACCGGTAGGGAATTCGTCCCTTTCTTTGGCTGTCATTCTGTCATTTACTTGACTAAGATACCAAGTATCTCCAAACTCTCAGGCTGCAGCTAAGGCCACATTCTTCTCATTAAAGGCCAGGGTTTGATCTAACAGTAGCATGACATCTCTCCAAGTGAGGTCGAAGGTTTGCCCTGGACCCTGTAGAACATCTGTGTACCTATCAGGATCATCTGAAACCTTCCCCAGGTCTGCCTTGATCTGCTTTAAATCAGAGAGGCAGAAGGGGACATGTACCGAGGTTGGGTCAAATTCCCCTCCCCCTACAGCTTGAAGGGGACATAACAAATAGCCTGGGGTTTTTTGTGGTCCTTATGAGATTTCTTTGCTTATTTCCTTCTGGGCAGGGGAGATTAGAGGAGGATTATCATTAATAGGAAGGGGAGCTAAAGGGAGGCTAGCATATGGGGGTAAGCGGAGAGGTCCTCCTGTGGGATGTAAATTGTAAGCTTTGCATAGTTGTGTATTCTCCCTCAGTGAAAAGAAAGCTTGAACATAAGGTATTTCACTCCATTTGCCTTCCCTCTTACAGAAAAGGTCAAGCTGCAGAATAGTATTGTAATTTATCCTTCCTTCAGGTGGTCATTTTTTCCCCATCAGAGAGAGAATATTGGGGCTAACCCATAGTGCAGAAAAAAATAAGCCTCCTCTTTTTCAGGGTTTGTGGGTCAAATTGGTCCCAATGGCTTAGGTTGCATTTCAAGGGTGAGCCTGTTGATGCCTGAATGTTTCTCATCTGAAAGACAAAACCACCCATGGTTGTGGTTTGTTTTATTTCTCCCCCTGCCCCAAAACCCACAATGGTCCCTGCTGATCGGAATAGTTGCACTCACTGACACAGCAGCAGAAACACTAGTTTTCCTCCCAGACCAAAAGCAGGACTGAGGAAGGTCGGATTTAGTGGCCCTTACCGATGCATTCTCAGAAACCTGTTAGAGTCCTAAGCATTCTCCTGTTAGTATTGGGACCTTACCAATGTCCTATAAAGATTTTATGCCCCAAAAATGAAGTGGAGGGCCATACCCTGAGAGAGGGAAGGGATCTCCAGAGTTGGAAGAGTGACACCTTTTGTCCTCACTTATATGAATAGGAAAGACACAATTTCTGAGGCTCCCCATATCTCAGCTTCAGGAATAGCTTTTGTTAGGCCTGCTTGTCTGAGAAGGGACCCTAAAATTCCAGATAGTACCCCCCATGACAGGGGTTTGGGCAAAAATTATGTCTTTCCGATTGGTGAGCTCAGGTGCCTAAAGAAGGTAACAGAGTCCTGGAGTTTATAGTAGAAATCATTCTTATAGGAGAAACAAGAAAAGCACCACAGACAGGGAGTGGTTTTTAGAAGCGGGACTAGCCTCAGAGAAGAGAGGCAAGAGGAAGTTTGTCTGGCAGGCATTGCAACCCAGGGGGTGAGGGTCAGGACAGATAGGATAGATGGGCGAGTCTTGCTGGGGCAACATGTCTTTGAGAGTCCCGCTCATGGCCGCAGGGTCAACCAACTTGTTGTCGGGACCCTAGAACTGATTAGCTTTCCTCTCTGTCAACCCTTGGCTCAGCCCAGAAGTACAGGAAAAGTGGAAGCTGGTTCCAGGCAAACCAATGCTCCCAACTACAAAGAGTCGGGGATTGTTAGAGAACCCTTTCCCAGAAAGCCTGACACCCGTGTCTTTAGTCCAGTGGCCATGCTAATCACATTTAACTGGCTGACAGGTGCCCGGTATTTAACCCCTAAATTCTAAGAAAAAATAGGACAGAATAGCAAGCTAAAGGGGTCCGATGGTACTCACCACTTGGCAATAGGCAATAGTCTCACTGCTTGGTGATATGTGGTAGTCCCTTCATGGTTACCAAAATGTGTCTGGAATTGGTGGGTTCTTGGTCTCACTGACTTCAAGAATGAAGCCACGGACCCTTGTGGTGAGTGTTACAGTTCGTAAAGACAGTGTGTCCAGAGTTTGTTCATTCTGATGTTTGGACATGTTCGGAGTTTCTTCCTTCTGGTGGGTTCGTGGTCTTGCTGGTTTCAGGAGTGAAGCTGCAGACCTTCGGGGTGAGTGTTACAGCTCTTAAGGTGGCGCATCTGGAGTTGTCCATTCCTCCCCATGGGTTTGTGATCTCACTGGCCTCAGAAGTGAAGCTGCAGACCTTCACGGTGAGTGTTACAGTTCATAAAGGCAGTGTGGACCCAAAAAGTGAGCAGCAGCAAGATTTATTGCAAAGAGTGAAAGAACAAAACTTCCACAGTGTGGAAGGTGAACTAAGGGGGTTGCTGCTGCTGGCTCTGGCAGCCTGCTTTTATTCCCTTATCTGGCCCCACCCACATCCTGCTGATTGGTCCATTTTACGGAGAGATGATTGGTCCATTTTACAGAGAGCTGATTGGTCCGTTTTGACAGGGTGCTGATTGGTGCATTTACAATCCTCTAGCTAGACATAAAAGTTCTCCAAGTCCTCACCAGATTAATTAGACACAGAGCACTGATTGGTGCATTTACAAACCTTGAGCTAGACACAGGGTGCTGATTGGTGTATTTGCAATCCTTTAGCTAGACATAAATGTTCTCCAAGTCCCCGCTAGATTAGCCTGACACAGAGTGCTTATTAGTGCATATACAATCCTCTGGCTAGACATAAAAGTTCTCCAAGTCCCCACCTGACTCAGGAGCCCAGCTGGCTTTGCCTAGTGGATCCAGCACCAGGGCGGTGGGCAGAGCTGCCCACCAGTCCTACACCATGCACCTGCACTCCTCAGCCCTTGGGCGGTTGATGGGACCTGGTGCCTCAGAGCAGGGGGCGGCACCCGTCAGGGAGGCTCAGGCCATGTGGGAGCCCACCACGGGCGTCTCTGGCATGGCAGGCTGCAGGTCCTGAGCCCTGCCCCATGGGGAAGCGGCTGAGGTCCGGTGAGAATTCGAGCATGGCATGGACAGGCCAGCAGTGCTGGGGCACCCAGTGCACCCTCCGCAGCTGCTGGCCTGGGTGATAAGCCCTTCACTGCCTGGGCCCGAAGCGCCGGCCAGCCACTTGGAGTGTGGGGCCTTCCTAGCCCGTGCCCACTCAGAACTTGTGCTGGCCGGTGAGCACGGCGTGCAGCCCAGGCTCCCGCCTGCGCCTCTCCCTCCACACCTCCACACAAGCAGAGGGAGCTGGCTCCAGCCTTGGCCAGCCCAGAGAGGGGCTCCCACAGTGCAGTGGTGGGCTGAAGGGCTCCTCAAGCACTGTCAGATTGGACGCCTTGGCCGAGGAGGCACCGAGAGCAAGGGCTGCTAGCATGTTGTCACCTCTCACTATTTTGGTTGCCAGCTGGGCTTGGAAGTACAGGCTGTTTACTCTGGGTCTCCATCCAACTGAGCCACCACTGCAGGGTCAGACTTGAAAGAAATCCAGGGCAGCTACTGCCCTGACAGATAACCCGCATCTTTAGTTCCAGAGAACAGTCAAATTAGAAGAGAGAAATTTAAATCTTACCTTGCTGAGAAGAGGCTGTCACAATCCAGACCGCTCACTGAGAACAGCATTCTGACTAAATCTTGGAAGGGTATGGGCAGAGTAAAGGAGATTACCTGGGTTTGAGGTCAACGACTCTCTGCACTGAATGCAATGAGGGTACCAAATGTCATCTTCTAAAGTAAGGACCTAGCCAACTTAATGCAAAGACAGGCAGTGGAAGAAAAAGAAAAATATGGAGGAGGAAACAACGATAATGAGAGTAAAGTCAGGAAAAGGGAAATTGAGGATATAGGAAAAAGGAAAGGAATTCAATTAAGGGGAATGGGAGCATCTCCTCCTGCACCCCCACCTCAGGAATTGTTAGGACTGCAGCTGCTTTTTTAACTTTTTTTTTTCATGAAGTCAGTTTTTATGCATAGGACTCAGGAAGTTTAAAATTAAATGACACTTGCCAGTTTTTTGACTCAGTGTAACTTCCCTCTCATATTATCCTTTTCTTCCTTTGCTGATTTGTGTAAGGAAACCCATTATCTGAACAAAGGGAAGCTGACAGAGTGTCCTGACTTTGCCTCTTCCAACCCCTAATTATTTTCACAAGATACTGGAATGAAGTTTTGGATTTATTTTTAAAGTTGGGAAACTAGAAAATAAAGGAGTGAAATTGTGTTATCGCTGATGACACCAATCATTTTCCAGATTTAATTTAGTTTATTTTTTTAAAATGCTACAAAAAACCCCACCCTAACACCAACAAAAAGAACATCAACAAACCAGCCTAAGCCCAGACCCCTGTCAGGAAATGAAATTGATTAAAGGTGCCCCCTCTTCCTGTTACTCTCTATAACACTTGTCTATTTCTGCCAAAACATGTATCAAAATCTGTAATATTCTTTTTTATTTTTTTTCTGTTTTCTTGTGTATTGCCTGTCTCCCTCCCAGTAAAATGTCAGATCCATTAGGGCAGGGACTGATTATTAATTGTTTTACTCCCTACAATATATATTTCTGAACTAGGAAAGTACCCAGACATAGCAGGCACTCAATAAACATTTATTGATTGAATGAATGAATGAATGAATGAATGGTGAGTCTCACTGAACAGACAGAACAGGCCTTTAAGAGAGATCCAAACCACTAGTCTGTAAAGTACTATGTCATCTGACCTCTGCCTACCACATCAACTTCATAATTTACTCTGCCCCTGACCTTTGAACTCCTCTCACACACTATATTATATCTACCTCAGGGTGTGACACATGAGATTTCATTTACCTGGGATTTTGGAATGCTCTTACTGGCTTGGCAACTTCTCATGTTTCTGATCTCATTAAAAAGGCACCTACACGAAAACTCCTTGGCCATCCCAAGTAGGCAAGTAGCGTCCCCTCAACCCCTATTCTACTCCTTGTTATTCTCTCTCATTTTACCTTGTTCCTTTCCTTCAAGGGATTTTTTTTGTAATTATAATTCTATATTTATTTACTTCTTTATTGCCTGCCCCCTCCCATTGTTATATTCATAAGGACTGGGATTATATTTTTTTTTCTTAACTCTGTATCCCCAACGTCTAACACAATCATTGGTACAGAGTAGATTTAAATATTTGTTGATTAAATGAGTAAGTAAATGAATAAATGAATTGCTAATGTTCCTTCTCCCATGCCTCATTGTGCAGACATGCCATCTTGAGGTCTGTTGTTTTTATACTTTTGGCATGGCCATGTACCCTCAGCCCCCACCACAGAAAACCTTGGGCTAGGACAGCCTGGATAGTCCCAATTACACTTCAATGATTTGAAATTAAGATTATATAAATAACTTATTTTTAAAGGAAGAAATATAAAGAAGGGAAACATTTTTGTTTTCATTTCTTATGCTCAAAGTCGTTTGGGTTCAAAGTTGGATTTTCATTGTAAATACACCACACTTGCAGCAACACAATATACCATGTTATTTTTGTCACAAACAGCAGATTTTCTAATGGGAGCTACAGAGTCCTTTGGGAACTTGGCCAACCAGGTCTAGTAAGCCATTTTGATCATGTCACCTTGGATTAATTGCTATTTGGGCTCCATGCTTTCTTTGCCTGGATTAGGGGACAGGGCTTGTGCAAGTTCCTGATCAGGCCTCCTGCTGCCAGCACAATACTGTCTCCCACTCTCCTCAATTTCTTTATCTTCACCTGTTCTGGAACTCTCTAACACCCCATGACTTCAGCAGCTGTTGTCTCTGCCCCTGAATCAGACATGTGTTCAATAGAGGGATTTATATAACTAGGCCCTGAGAAGGATTTTTCCAAATGGAACTACCCCGTATATTTTATTTACATTAGGATATATCGTTTCTGTCTCTGTATCCTTCCTAGTAAATATCATGTCTCTTAACTTTCTGGAGTCATGTTTATAAATGCAGCAGATTTGTGTACTATGTTCAGACTTTGCTGATTTGCAGCTCCTAGCTCCAATCCTTGTGATTAGTAGACATTCAGTGAGTATTGTTTAATCAAATTGGATCAAATCTGAAAGCTTATTGATGCCATTAGAGGAAGAAGAATCCAAAAAGACTGTCTTCCTAGGAAGGAAACTTTTTCATCTCTTTGACATTTTGAGAACTCCTTGTGTGTGGGCAACATGTGTAGATGAGATTTAGATTATGGTTTAAGACTAACTATTAACTGCTGGCCTTTATCAGTAACAGGAAGGGACAGCAAAATGGTGATTCGGTTTCTGATTCAGATTCTATTGAAAGGATCTAAAATAATATGTATACAATTCATTGTAACTAGATGTTGAAGGTTTGAAATATTTCAAAAAGGATTCTAATTTAAAATATTGAAAAATATGCTTTCAATATATACAAATTCAAAACACTATATGGGAAAAATGAAAAGAAAATTGAAATCATGAATAAAATATATTAATGTTAAAAAAGAAAGTAAAATTAAATCACATAGTAACATCTAGCTTTCTCTATTTTCAGAAAGTATTATCAAATGAAGGAAACAATAATATCTAAAACAAGAAGCTACAAAATATTTGATGATGCACCAAATAAATTGAACTATCAAGTATTTCTAAAGGCCTAAGATTTCTTACATATGGACAGAACTAATATAAAATTTGTGTGAGTTGTAAAAACTGCCCAGTTCCAGACTCCAACGGATACAAACAAATATAGTAGCTTTCTTTTCCTCTATTGAAACTAAATTTTACTAACTCCTGGACTTGTTCTGATTTCCAGATCAAGATTTTGTTAACTCAGACTGTATACTTCGTCCAAATGACATTTGCACTGACAATCTCAGAAACCATTTTTGTCAGAATTCCTGACAACATCCAACTCTGTCTTGAGATTCCCCCTAAATCTCTATGGGTCATCTGAGCCCACCTTCACCCTGCATCTCCTGCTCCTTTTATTCACTTTTGCAAAAAGAGGGAGTTGAGTTCACCTTCTTTTTGCGTTTAGCAAATGAAAACAATCAATGGTATTTACAATTTCCAACATACATAATTAAGAGACAAGGCAGAAAAGATTTAAAGCAGACTTTCAAGATTTAGTCAGTACTAAACCTGTGGTACATTTGTATAGTTTTCTGATCTGCGTGCTTTGAGAATATAATGTCCCTCCTATAGAACTAATCATTCATACTGCTTAGCCCTCATTTATTTTCTGACTCCTAAGAGCACCATGCTTTATGTAAAATGAGTGCACAAAGGTCAGGTGGCTTGAGAATTTGTATTTAGTTCAGATACTTGAAAATTAGGTAGGCTATGCTTGTGTTTTTTCCACTAAATCTGGAAAACCTGTGATTTTCCCTTCCCCAGAGGCAGTCTGCTGGATTAGATGGAGACACGTTTTGCCCTAAAGACAGAAACTAAATAATATCTAGAAATATCTTGATCTAAGGCAAAACCCATGCCAAACTTTACTGAAGAAAACTTTGAAATATAAAAATAAGATTAGAATAAGAATCCCAGAGTCCTATACTAAATATTTTGTTTTAACAAAGAAGTTGTTCACCACTTGGCACTTTGTGTAATACTGTGCACATTCTAAATAAAAATGAGATTACATAATTGGTACATTGATCACAAATTGTGAAAATTAGCTTCAAGTTCTTAATAAGTCATAGCTGAACCTCAGCATGGGCAAACTGCTGAATGTTCAAGGGATGAAAAATAGAATTTCTGTTATGTAGCTCTAGGAGTGTCATGAAAATATTCAATCAATCTGGCAGATTAAAGATACAGCAGGCATCCTTCATTGTCAGAGATTTGATTCAGAATCGATACTTATCAAATTTGGTGACATAAAACAGTGTTTTTCAAAATTTAATATGCTTCAGAATCAACTGTCATGCTTGACTAAATGCAGATTATTTGGCTAATATGAAAAACAGTCTCATTCAATGGATTGGTGTTGACCCAAGTATCTGCATTTTAACAAACAAGGCAGGTAATTATAAAACTAGTTGACCACAGACTATGTTTGGCAAACAATGTTCTAGTAACCCAGGGGTCAGCAGACATTTTCTGTAAAGGGCCAGATAGTAAAATATTTTCTGCTTTGCAAACCAAATGATCGGTCACAGCTACTCAACTCTGCCCTTGTAGCATGAAAGCAACAATAGACAATATGTAAACAAATGGGAGTGACTGTATTCCAATCACATTTTGTATGCAAAAAGAAGCCTTACCCTGAATTTAACCCATGGACTATAGATAGCATACTTTTCAGAACCTTGGTATAAAGAAATAACTCTTGTTACACACCTAATACCTTCAATCTCAGTTTTTTCTTTTTGTATCTGGTGTAAGGTTTATAGTAGAGAGGAGCATCTGTTGGTCAACTGTGATTTTAGAGTCTGGCTCCATTTGCTATTGTAAATACCAAATAAAATAGAGAACAAAATTATTTGAGCTGTCTACACAAAATAAAGCGAAATTCTCTTGACCTATTTTCCAGAAAATCTTCTTGGATTAACCAAGCTCTGTCTGTAGTTAACCAACACATTCTCCTGCTCATGTTTTCTCTATAATTTGTATTAATAATTCTTAACCCCTGTATGAAAATAATATGGGGCAGGAAGATTGAGCAAGCTCATTTTGATAGAGCAAGGACAAAACATACCTGGCATTTGTGCTGCCATTTCAATTTCCTACACCCATAGTAGACATTGCCAGTCGCTGGTACTACTCTTTCCTTCTGAGTGCCTATATGGCCACAAAATATTTCTCAAGAATTCCAGGTATTTGTTACCATCAGACTAGAGTTGTCATGTGAGATAAAAATTATGTGTCATCCCTTAATAAGCTAGCCTTACTATATAGAAGTTTTATTATTTGGGGTTATTCTATTTGGAGGCACATAGTATTATTTCTACTATATCTTAATCCATATAGTTATGAGCCTTGCTTAATAGAGTTACATAATACACATTTTAATTTGTTGTCATTTTCTGTTAGAATATTAGTAGTTAAATTTGAGGACTATGAGTATCTTTTCATGTTATACCCTGAGATCATTTTAGAAACACTTGTTGCCAGGTTTGTAGATCATCTTTTCTCATTAAAATTTCTATATTCATCATGTCTATATTCATCATGACTATGATAGTACACTGAAAACTTCTGCTGAGAGTTACCTAACTAAAGGGCATTTGAAACCATATAAACTGACATTATTGGCAATTTGTAAATTGAATTGACCTATAGTTTCTTTTCTGGAAGGATATCATTCCAACTATAGCCTATCTTTGAAGTAGCATTCTAGATCTATTTGGGTTAATATTTGCTGTTATATAATAGTTTGGCTACATAATTAAAATATTCGCTTACTAAGTACAATGTAGTTTCTAGCATTAAATGGACTCTCTTGCATAGCATGCTACTGACTTTGCAAAGTCATGAAGTCATATGTTAGCTATTTCAGTAAAACTTATTTAGTAAAACTGGAAGAAAAATTACCATTTAATGAAGCAAAGCAATTTTCAAAGCATTTACAATTCCATCCTGGCACATAAAGTTCATGTGTAATATGACTGTATCTAGATATTTACTGACGTGATTGCAAGTGTTTTACTGTTGGCAGGATTGATTATGAAGGATTTGACCTGAAACTAAAATTGAACAGGAAGAAAAGTTAAGTACAAGGAACTAATACAGTCTAACTAGGTGGCTTGCCACAAAGTTTCTAGCATAGGCAAGCTGGCATGTGATCTGAGAGGCCATCTCCATTGGATACCCAGCTTTTCACCTAACAAATTTAAGAGACTCAAACACCTAAATGAAGCAGATGGATAGTGGCAACCTTCTATATCTAGTAGTGGTGTTTCAGCACCATAACCTCCCTTATAGGCATTCTCCAGGCTTTTCCTATAGACTCCTGTTATGCCTTGGGGAACATGATCTGACCTCTGATATTTCCAAATCTCCCTAACAGGATCTGACTTTGTTTATTTTTAACCAAGCTGCTTCCCTTAAAACATTAAAAATTTCTTCTAGCTGCTCAACAAAACGTTCAACAGCTTTAGGCAAAGAGAGAGCATTTGTTAGAGGCTCTAGGAAGACCCAACTCCAGAAATAATATGTTCTCCATTCTTATAGTTCTGATGTCTGTCTTTGAGACACATAAGAAATTGTTTACTCTAGATATTCTCTATACTTGACATTTACCAAGAAGATGTGGGAAATAAAGAGGGGTTATAAGTTAATCTATGAGAATGAAGGACATGCAACTCATGTGCAAATTTCGGAGAGAGAAGAGAGACAACAGAACAGAAATGTTGGTACAAAGGGGGCCTTGCAAAAGAAAGTGGGGTTGAGAAATCTGTAATGGGTACTTTGAATACTGCAGAAAATGAGATGAGATCCAGGTGGGTTTTGGACATGTTCTGGCCAAACTTTTGACCAGGCTTATCAACTCTTTATTGACAAGCTCAGTTTACCAAACCAAGAACCTTCTTGTTCTAAGATTTGACTAGGCAGGACTAAGTTTCCAGAAAATTTGGGTAGTAGATTCAGTGTCTTCAATGTGCCTTTTTTTTCTTTTCTTTTTTTTTTTTTTTTTTTTTGACTTTTCTCACTCTGGAATGTTCCCACCACAACAATCACATCTTGTGCTCAATATCCTCCCTAGGCATTCAACCACTCTCTTTGGAATATCACAACATCTGGAAAATGTTGGGGGAGCTCATTTGCTCTAAGATGTTAATGATGGGTGAAAGGCTCAATATGTTGCCTTTCCCAGGTGGGTATGTCTTGGGTCCAAAAAATGACTAATGAGAGCAATTCTGTACATTCTTCAGTATAGGAGAGGTATTGGTGATATAGAAGGTCTTCTTATTGCCACTGAAATCACAGTCCTATAGGCCACTGATCACTCATAAATTCTTCCCTGTGGTTGACTGTGGAAATACAGATAGGAAAAATGTGGCTGGCTCTCTCAGTGTTTGATCTAGAACTATCATTAAGCTCCCCCCCGCCTTTTGTTTTTTTGCTTCTGTTTGGTTCGATTTGCTTTTAGTTTTTTGAAATCAGGCTCTGATAAGAATGCTAGAAAATCCTGAAAGACTCATTTCAAGACTTTCTAGACAAACAATGTATATTTTATTTTTTGTACAGGGTTATTTGGGGAGTGGAATGAGAGAGAATTCAGAGAGTTCGGGGCAAACCCTAGGATACAGATACCAATTTCGGAGTGCCAGCCAGGCCTTAGAAAAGCTACTTAACGTACCCAGGGAGCCCATTGCTAATTTGAATGGCCAATTTGTTGTTTTCAACCCAAAGTTATCTCTCATCAAGTCATTGTCCCTATTTAAACAACTGTTTGCCAGTGTGTATAATAATTGATTTTTTTGTCTTGGTGGCAGATGGGAAACTAACACTTGTGATGTTATATACCATGTCTGAGCATGAATCTTTAGATCAACTTGAATTTTAATATACAAGGTTATTTTTGTCTTTAATAAATGGCTTGCTCATTGGTATAGAAGATACACTTTTATTATCCTTTTATTACTTTCCATGTAGTTCAAAGTTTAATATACTATTCCAGTTATGTTTGGTTAAGAAATTGATACACATGGCTATCATTGAGCACAATATAGTGACTATCAATATGTGTTTTTTCCCGGAGTGCAAAAAAACCCCACATTTCTCACATTTGTACACTTTGAGAATTGGAAATCATCAAATATTTAGCCAGTTCCATTTATCTTAGCTTATTAAAACTTCTTCTCAAATGGTAGGAATTCCTAGTTTATTTTACTGAAGCAAAATAAACAAACCTAAATGAATTAAATGGTTCTGTTAGTTGTGGCATCTATAAAATTAGGAAATTGGGTGAGTTGAATATAAGGTACCATAGCTATGTGCTCTAATATTCCTTCAAGCAAACATCTATGAATCCATGTGTAGATTTGGCTCCATAACAATAATGCCTTATATGTGATAGCACTCTCTAATTTACTTACGTAAGCTTAATTGACTTGCAACTACCCTATTCCTCTACATATTTACTAAGTTCCTACTAATTGTCCAAAGTGTCATTAGGCTTTGAAAATATAAAGCTGAGGTAGACAGTCCCATGTTTATTGTCCCTATTTTAGAAAGAGGGGATCACAGACTCAAAGATGTTTAGTGACCAGAGATTACAATTGTGGAGCTAGGACAGAATTTCAAGCTGATTTAACCTGTTCATACTTACCTTCTACCTCTTGTGTGCAAGTAGATGGACCAGACAGAAACGCAAAAGTTAATTATATGGATATGTAGCCAAAAGCATGATCCATAAAAGAAAAAATGATAAATTACACTTCATCAAAATTTAAAACTTTACTCTGTGAAAAACACTGGTCTTTCATGGAATAAAGAAAGACAAGTCACAGACTAGAAGGAAATATGCGCAAATGGCATATCTAACAAACTCGAATATATAATATTTAAAGAACTCTTAGACTCAATAATAAGAAAACCAACAACACAATAAAAAATAGATTGAACAGACAATTGACCAAAGAAGATATACAGATGCTAAATAAGCGCATGAAAAGATGCTAAATAAATATTTCTAGTCATTAGAGAAATGCAAGTTAAGACCACAATGTGCTACCATTAACATTCATTAAAATAGTTAACATTTAAAAATACTGACAATACCAAGTGCTGACAAGGATGTGAAGGAACTGGAGCCCTCATCCATTCCTGGTAGAAATGCAAGATGATACAGTGCTCTGGAAAATGGTTTGGCAGGTTCTTATAAAGTTAAACATCTACTTACCATATGAAACAGCAATCTCAGAATGAAAACTCACATTTCCATAAAGATATATACATGACTGTTTACAGCAGCAGTATTCATAATTGCCAAAAACCAAGAACAGACTAAATGCTGTTCAACATGTGAATGAATTTTAAAAATTGTGGTGCATCCACGCAATGAAGTACCACTTGACAATGAAAAGGAAGAAACCTTTGTCCACTTTTTGATGAGGTTGTTTTTTTCTTGTAAATTTGTTTAAGTTCCTTCTAAATTCTGGATATTAGACCTTTGTCGGATAGGTAGATTGCAAAATTTTTCTCCCATTCTGTAGGTTGCCTGTTTGCTCTGATGATAGTTTCCTTTGCTGTGCAGAAGCTCTTTAGTTTAATTAGATCCCATTTGTCAATTTAGCTTTTGTTGCAATTGCTTTTGGCAATTTTATCATAAAATCTTTGCTCATGCCTATGTCCTGAATGGTATTGCCCAGGTTTTCTTCTAGGGTTTTTATGGTTTTGGGTTTCACATTTAAGTCTTTAATCCATCTTGAGTTAATTTTTGTATGAGGTGTAAGGAAAGGGTCCAGTTTCAGTTTTGTGCATATGACTAGCCAGTTTTCCCAGTACCATTTATTAAATAGGGAAGAGTTTCCCTGTTGCTTATTTTTGTCAGGTTTGTTGAAGTTCAGATGGTTGTAGATGTGTGGTCTAATTCCTGAGGTCTCTATTCTGTTCCATTGATCTATATGTCTATTTTGGTAACAATACTGTGCTGTTTTGGTTACTGTAGCCTTGTAGTATAGTTTGAAGTTAGGTAGCATGATGCTCCAGCTTTGTTCTTTTTGCTTAGGATTGTCTTGGCTATGTTGACTCTTTTATGGTTCCATATGAAATTTAAAGTAGTTTTTTCCAATTCTGTGTAGAATGTCAATGGTAGTTTGGTGGGAACAACAAACATACGAAAAGAAGTTCAACATAACTGATTGTTAGATAAATGCAAATCAAAACCACGATGAGATACCATCTCATGCCAGTCAGAATGGCGATTATTAAAAAGTCAAGAAGCAACAGATGCTGGTGAGGCTGTGGAGAAATAGGAATGGTTTTACAGTATTGGTGGGAATGTAAATTAGTTCAACCATTGTGGCAGATGGTGTGGTGATTCCTCAAGGATCTAGAACCAGAAATACCATTTGACCCAGCAATCCCATTACTGGGTCTATACCCAAAGGGATATAAATTATTCTATTATAAAGATGCATGCACACATATGTTTATTGCAGCACTATTCACAATAGCAAAGACCTAGAACCAACCCAAATGTCCATCAATGATAGACTGGATGAAGAAAATGTGGTACATATACACCATGGAATACTATGCAGCCACAAAAAAGAATGAGATAATGTCCTTTGCACGTATATGGATGAAGCTGGAAGCCATCATCCTCAGCAAACTAAGGCAGGAACAGAAAACCAAATGCTGCATGTTCTCACTCATAAGTGGCAGTTGAACAATTAGAATACATGGACACAGGGAGGGGAACAACACATACTGGGGCCTGTCAGGGTGGTGGCAAGGGAAGAGAGAGCATCAAGACAAATAGCTAATGCATGCAGGGCTTGATACCTGGGTGATGGGTTGATGGGTGCAGCAAACCACCATGGCACATGTATACCTATGTAACAAATCTACATGTCTGCACATGTGTCCCAGAACTTAAAGTAAATATAAATAAATAAGAAAAGAAACAAACCATTGACATATGCAACAGTATGGATGAATCTCAAATACACAATGCTGAATGAGAAAAGCCAGACACAAAAAGTTACATACTTTATTTTTTCCACTAAGATGACATTCTGAAAACAGCAAAACTATATTGAGAGAAGAGTTCAGTGATTAACAAGAGTTAAGGGTGGGGAGAGACTGACTTTAGAGGCCAGCATGAGGGCAATCATGCTGAGGTGTTATAACTGTCCTGTATCCTGTTTGTGGTGATCATTGCAGTCATCTATGCATGTGTTAAAACTCATAGAAATACATATCCAAAAATCGTAATAAAATAATTATTACACAGTAATCCTGACAGTTAAAATTGGTTCTAGCCAAAATATAAAAATAAGTGAGGTTTGAATTTAGCAATAAATGCTTCCTTTACTTTTTTGTTATTAGAGACACTTTTCTATGTATTGCCTTTCCTTAGTTCTTTCTCTCAGTTTTCAGGATATGATTTAATAACCAATTCACACAAAAGTTTAAATGACTGATAATAGCTACATGTGTTTCCTCTAGTAGGGCCATATTCATTTGAGCAGGTTACCAAAATCTTAAATTAAACTAGCGCATCTCCAACAGTGGGTGGGATTCCAAGCAACAGCCAATGGATAAAGGAGTTGTAGGGAGGAAGAGTCAGGACAACCTCCTTTGCATTACTGAAATGAAGACATATTTGCTTTGAAAATTTAATTTTGGAGGTTGTATAAGAATATTGCTTAGTCTGTGTGGTACTATTGACAAAAATATAGAAATGTAGATAACACTCCCAAATACTAATGAATGTGCTCAGACCAGGAAGGGAAATCTTACATGGAACAATAAAAATAAGTGTCTTGAAATCTTAACTTCTTAGTAAAATAAATCATTTAGTTTATTGATTTTTACATCAGAATTCTGAAACTATATAAACTCATTGTAAAAATAGAAATGTATATATATACACACCATATTTATTGTCACTTTCTGAGAGCTGAGCAACTATAGTTGCATATAAATCACTTTAAAACTTATGTAATAGTGAGAGTTCATTTGTAAATTATAGTATTTTTAAAGCAAAATGTCACCCAGTACTTTATTTTTACCTACATTTACATGTCAGGTTTCCTTAAAGTGAGGTATACCTGCAAAAGAATGGGGAAGTTCTGAGCGCTATAGAATTTGCTTACTTCTTTTTTATTCTTATTAATATCAAATATAGGTAAACCAGACTTTACAAGCAATGCTACAAACAGTGTAGAAAGTGTCTGTACATCTATCATATAAATTCATGTTTATTAGATCTCAGTAAGAGTAATAAAGAGTTTCAAATAAATTGGAGCTGCAGTTCTTTTCAAAGTGACCCTGGTAACAATGTG
The DNA here is from genome assembly GCF_008728515.1 of Papio anubis. Lineage (NCBI taxonomy): Eukaryota > Metazoa > Chordata > Mammalia > Primates > Cercopithecidae > Papio > Papio anubis. The sequence goes on along the minus strand of NC_044996.1, from coordinate 48,237,124 downwards.
TCTGAATTGGAATACTTTACCTATATTGATTTTTATTTTCATATCAAATTTGAAAAATACATCAGGTGTACTTTGAAGGTACATAAAGCATATATTCCTAATTGTATTTATTTTTTGCTACTGTCTGTGTCAGATGTACTAGAAACATAGGGATTATTAAAATTAACTAAAACATGGCATTATTACCCATTTAGAAACAGGTGCTAGGAACTCTCAATCTTGAGTCCTATGTACCCAGTTTCAATCTTACTGGTCAATTCTGTTTAAAAGCAATCCAAACCAGAATTTTCTCTGAGGAGAACAATAGTAAAATATAAAGTTTTACCATGGGTTAAAAAAAATAGTTGAGTGGATGAATATTTAGTCACAGCCATTAACCTTTAATTTTAATGGTTTCGATTGAGGAAGAAGTTTTTGTTTTTAGCATGACACTTAAGTAAATGAATGGTTTGATCAAAATTTACTGTTACAGGCTAAAAGTATGAGATGGATAATAGAGTATCAGAGATGCCAGTCAGGCCACTGAAGAAATGGATTCAACCTAAAAAAGAGCGTAACTCATCAAACTTAACCATGACAAGCCTAAATATTCCCATTTCATCAAAATAAAATGGCTGTAATTGAGTGTTTTAAAATTAATGTTATCAGCTCTTCATTCATCCAGTCATTCTAGGCCCTGCTTCCCAACTTTGAACAACTTCCACCTCTGCCTGTTCCCTCTAACTAGGGAAATGTATCAGAGTAAGTGAAGATTTAAGCAATGGCACAGAGGTTGATGACTTGAGGAATAATGACCTGGTTAAGTACCAGATAATGGGTATGTGCCAAAAATTGAGGAGAGGCTTTGGCTAGAAACAAGGGGATGTTTGAATTAGCCTGATTTATAAGATCCCGAAGCAACCAGCTCCAGATAAAAGAATCTGGGATATTAAATCAGGAAGGAAATAGTAGAAAGAGGTAAAAGACCAAACTTGATAACCCAAAGGATTATGAAACTCTGTTTTGGGGTTACATTAGAAGATGATTTAGGGATGTGGTATATGAGTACATCAGGAAGTAGTTGTGTGTTGGACAAAAAGAACCATGGAAATATAGAATCTCTTTTTGTGCCCATAATATAGACTAAGCTGACATCATTGTGGTGGCTTTCATTTCTGTTAGATGGGCTCGTCTGTGGTGAGGTCCAACAGATTTGGCTTTACTTAAAATTGAGTTCTTCAAGATTTCAGAGTGACAAGATTACAGGGTATTTGTGTGGCATCCCTCCTCTCCCATTGGTCTTCACAACCTCAAGGAGAAGACAAATAACTGAGCATAAGGAATTTATGCAAACCTCAGGTTCATGTAGAGGTCACTTTTTCCTGTTGGTTAGTAACCTGCTTGTATGTCTGACATTGCTTGGCTGTGTGTCCCCACCCAAATCTCACGTGGAATTGGAATCCCCAGCTGTCAGGAAAGGACCTGGCAGAAGGTTATTCGATTGTGGGGGCAGTTTCCCTCATGCTGTTTTAGTGGTAGGTGAGACAGTTCTCACAATATCTGATGGCTTAAAAGTGGCAGTTTCCCTGGCACTCCCTCTATCTCCTGCTGTCAGGTAAAATATGCCTTGCTTCCCCTTCACCTTCTGCCATGATTGTAAGTTTCCTGAGGCCTTTCCAGCCATGCAGAATTGTAAGTCAATTAAACCATTTTGTTTATAAATTACCCAGTCTCAGGTATTATCTTTATAGCAGTGTGAAAATGAACTAATACAGTGTTCCTACCCTGTTGCCATTTGTGAGCTTCAACTTTATCTTCTGTCTGTGATCTTGGCTTGACTGTTGGCTCAGCTCTTGCATGATCATGATCTTACTTCCTTTTTGCTGCATGTGCTTTACTTCAGATCCTGATTGATCCTGTATGTTTGAGCCTAAGAGCACAACCACAAGTCCGAATTGCCCCTTGTGCAAATGTTCCGCATTTTTTTTTAGACTCTACTCTGATTCCTGTTAATCCTAGTATATTGGCTCAATCAGAAGGCCCAAGATCCTTCCCTTTGCAATATAACTTTTGCTGTACAAAAAAAAAAAATGGGTTAAGGAAAAGGATGGAAGAAAAAATGATACTAAGGAGACATTAAGGTAGGAGAACCTCCTTAATATTTTGTCTATTCTACAGAAACCATCTTCTCTTATAAAATATTTTTGGTACAGCCAGAGAAAAACACATTGCACTGCACAGGAAAGATAATTTCTCTGGCCCAGAGTGATGTTATGTATGTGTATGTCTGGAAATGAGCCAGGCTGAATGCGGACAAAAAATATCAATGAAAATGGGATATGAAGTTGAATTTGAAGATTATTTTGGGTAATTAAAAACATCTGATGACCTTGGCAGACTACTAAATTAAATCTGAGTTAAAAGATAGTTTGGAGCTTTAGGAACAAGAGTCCGCAGGTATATTTCTCTGTTGATAACTATTTGTGATGGAAGAAACAAGGTGAGGAATGCCTAGGTGAATGTCTTTCACAGCTAAATTGAAACATAGAGACTCAGGCAGAAATGGTCACGGAGGTTTACTTTTAAAAATAAATTCATATACCAGCTCAGAAAACATCCCACAAAATGACACTATGTGAAGGGTTGTCCCCTTGGAAAAGGAATTCAATTTTGAATTATCTATACTATAGACCTTGAAAGTCTTTAGTCACTTCATCCAATGAAAAATGGAGATGTTTGACTTAGTGACAGATGATCTGCCCAACAATGTTTTCTTTCTTCTATTGCTGCTTCAATTGTATATTTAGTGAATTAGTTGTGATTGATGATAGCATTTTAAGCACTTGATAGTTTTTTTCTGGTGAAAAGATGGCATAATTTAACTATATTAATAGTTTTAGGTTTAAGTATAGCACAATATATTTTTATAATCCTTCAGTAGTGAAGCCACAATTTATACAAATGGATTCATTCTGTCTTTAGATGAATCAACTCTGACAAAAGGATGTCATTTAAAGTAATGTTGCTCATCCTTCAGAGATGCAAAACTCAAGGCTACATTGCTCTGATATGAAATAACTTTGGAGTTTTGAATGCCTGGCAAAATTTGTATATGCCACTAACAGTAACTTAAGTGGTTTGTACAGCTGGAGCCAAATGTGCTCTGCAGGGAAAAATATCACCAACTGCTATAATTTTCACATAAGTAATAGGACTAAAGAAACAGTTTTGTTCAGAAACAACACCTTCTCTAAAATCTGGGCATGGAATGTTCAATCGGTGATATGGATTGGCTGTGTCTCCAACAAAATTTCACCTTGAATTGTGATAATCCCCACATGTCAAAGGTGGGACCAGGTGGAGATGATTGAATCATGTTTCCCCCATACTATTCTTGTGGTAGTGAATAAGTCTCAAGAGATTTGATGGTTCTATAAATGGGAGTTCCCCTGCACAAGCTCTCTTGCCTGCCGCCATGTAAGATGTGTCTTGCTTCCCCTTTGCCTTCTGCCATGATTGTGAGGCCTCCCCAGCCATGTGGAACTGTGAGTCCATTAAACCTCTTTTTCTTTATAAATTACTCATTCTCGGGTATTTCTTTATTACCACCATGAGAACAGACTAAGACAATCAATGCCAATGTCTATTAATAACATAATTATGTACAATGTAAAGTGTTAGTAATTACTTCAGATTAGAAAGCTGCTATTTTACCTCAGGCAGTATTATTTGGAGTCTGGTGTATATCAGATTTAAGGTGATTACCCTAAACCTTAGAAGAAATAATATTAACTAAATGTTATTTTCTACTTAGTCTATTACTTTCTGCAGAATAATAGTTTACGCTCTTACTTAGTAAATATCGCAGTAGGGGAGAAAATATAAGAGCGTACCCATATACTCATACAATCTCCTTTAGTGTGACTACCACATCACAGTATCTTAGTGCTACCTGAATGCCAATAGCTACGTTTTGTAAACAGAGACGAAAGAGAACTAGGGAAATTAATTGATGTGATTATTCTTCAGTAGTGCTGTATAATGAAGTATTTACTTAAGCTTCTAGGCCTTTAAGTGAACTTTCAACATTTCTAATATTGAATGAACCCAGACCTCTCTTAAAACATGCCAGTTCATATATATTATGCTTATAAGATTCAAATGTTCTCTCATACTGATAGTCTTAAACTGAGATATATTTAGCTTATCAGTGTCAAATTAAGACATGACAAGTTCCCAAAGACATATAAACATGACCCTGACAAATGAATATACTGGAAGCTGGATCTTATGTATAAGTAGTAGCTTTCATTCTCTTCCAGATCTGGGGTGTATGTGTATGTGTGAAGTTGATTGTATAAATGTAAAAATTTATCCAAATCTTTGATATGAGTTTCTGTGGGGCCTTTGGATGGTACCTCATCAAGTTCAGGAATATAACAGTACATCCAGGAGTGAGAGACAGGGTTTGTATGCAAGTGATAGCTTTAGAAGAGCAGTTCTTTCACAGGGATAGTAGTAGGGATCCATTCTGACATAGGTTTGAAGACTAGTCTTAATACTCAAATATTTCCTCATGAATAATTTTATTTATAGTATTTTATAAGTAATAACTACAGAAAGGCTCATTATTATGATTTTTTTTTCTTTTTTTCTTTTTTTTTTTTTTTTTTTTGTGGAATCTCGCTCTGTCACCCAGGCTGGAGTGCAGTGGCATGATCTCAGCTTATTGCAAGCTCCACCTCCCAGGTTCATACCATTCTCCTGCCTCAGCCTCCCAAGTAGCTGGGACTACAGGTGCCCACCATCACGCCTGGCTAATTTTGTTTCTGTATTTTTAGTAAAGACGGGGTTTCACTGTGTTAGCCAGGATGGTCTCAGCTAGTCTCAATCTCCTGACCTCGTGATCTGCCCACCTTGGCCTCCCAAAGTGCTGGGATTACAGACATGAGCCACCGTGCCCGGCCATGAATTGTGTTCTTATTACCTACCAGGGGTATAAAAATGTGCAGTCTTCTGATCCTAGCTCTAGGCAAACAAATTCATAAGGTGCAAACATTGTGTAATCCCTTCAATATTGCTGTCTGTCACTGTTCACGAATGTTAGCTCCCTATTATCCCCAAACTTTGTGGCATGTTTTAAAAATCTGTCCCTAGCCTGTAAAGGCCCCAAATGATACCAACCTCCCATCTCTTACATGCTTATATTTTTTACCTCTGACAGAAGGACATGTAAAGCTCTGCCTACATTTCCATTATTTACACCCGAATCATTGTAGCATTTCACACCCCAAATCCCCTAATAATGTGCAGTAGAAGCTCTATGCCCAAACTGTATTGGCATATGCCACATGCTGGATCCCTTCTACTTTGAGTGAGGACAAAGAGTCTTCATACAGGCTGGGCATGGTGGCTCACACCTGTAACCTCAGCACTTTGGGAGACTGAGGCATGCAGATCACTTGAGGATGGGAGTTCAAGACCAGCCTGACCAACATGGTGAAACTCCATCTTTACTAAAAATACAAAAAGTAGCCCAGTGTGGTGGTGGGAGCCTGCAATCCCAGTTACTCAGGAGGCTGAAGCAGGAGAATTGCTTGAATCCAGGAGGCAGAGGTTGCAGTGAGGCAAGATTGCACCACTGCACTCTAGCCTGGGCAACAGAGCAAGACTCCATCTCAATCAATTAATCAATAAAATAAAAATAGTCTTCATACAAAGGGTAGATTATAACCCATGGTACTTTATAGGTAGTGTCTTCATTGGATTGATAATTTAAAAGTTTTGATTGATTTCTTTTTAAAATGTTTTAATTTTTAATTATTGTGGGTACATAGTAGGTGTATACATTTATGGGTACATGAGATATTTTGGTATAGACAAGCAATTTGTTATAATCACATCATGGAAAATTGGGTGTCCACCCCTCCAGCATTTATTATTTGTGTTACAAACAATCCAATTATACTTTTTTAGTTATTTTAAGATGTGCAATTAAATTATTATTGACTATAGTTTCTGTGTTGTGCTATCAAATACTAGGTCTTATTCATCCTTTCTATTTCTTTTGTACCCATTAACCTTCCCCACCTGTCCCACAATCCCCCTCTACCTTTCCTAGCCTCTGGTAACCATCCTTTATTCTTTATCATCATGAATTTAAATGTTTTGATTTTTATATCCCACAAATGAGTAGAACATATGGTGTTTGTGTTTCTGTATCTGGTTTATTTGACCTAACATCATGACCTCAAATTCCGTCCATGTTTTTGCAAATGACAGGGTCTCAATCTTTTTCATGGCTGAATAGTACTCCTTTGTGTATAAGTACAACATTTATCCATTCATCTGCTGATGGACACTTAGGTTGTTTCCAAATCTTAGCAATTGTAAACAGTGCTGCAACAAGCATAGGAGTGTAGATGTCTCCTTCATATACTGATTTCCTTTTTGGGGTGTATGTACACAGCAGTGGGATCGCTGGATCATATGGTAGCTCCATTTTTAGTTTTTTGAGGAAACTCCAAACTGTTCTCTATATTTGTTGTACTCATTTACATTCCCAACAACAGTGAACAAGGGTTCCCTTTTCTCCACATCCTTGCCAGCATTTGGTATTGCCTGTCTTTTGGATGAAAGCCATTTTAACTGGGGTGAGAGTATATCTTATTGTAGTTTTGATTTGCATATCTCTGATGATCAGTGATGTTGAGCAACTTTTCATATGCCTGCTTGCCATTTGTATGTCTTCTTTTGAGAAATGTCTATTCAAATCTTTTGCCCAATTTAAATCAGATTCTTAGATTTTTTTTTTTCTATAGAGCTGTTGAACACCTTATATATTCTGGTTATGAATCCCTTGTCAGATGGATAATTTGCAAATATTTTCTCTCACCCTGTGGATTGTCTCTTCACTTTGTTGATTTTTTCCTTTGCTGTGCAGAAGCTTTTTAACTTGACGTGATCCCATTTGTTTATTTTTGTTTTGATTCCTGTGCTTGTGGGGTGTTACTCAAGAAATTTTTGCCCAGACCAATGTCCTGGAGATTTTCCCCAGTGTTTTCTTATAGTTGCTTCATAGTCTGATGTTTTAGATATAGATCTTTAATTCATTCTGATTTGATTTTTGTATATGGTGAGAGGCACCATGTTTCATTCTTCTGCATATTTTGTAATAATGCTAAAAGTATAATTCATTATTAATATATAATAATTACAAATATCTGTAGGTAAAATAATATTGTTTTATTTATTTATATTTATTTATTTTTAAATTTTAAGTTGCAGGATACAAGTGCAGAATATGTAGGTTTGTTACATAGGTATACCTGTGTCATGGTAGTTTGCTGCACCTATCAACCTGTCATCTAGGTTTTAAGCCCAGCATGCATTAGCTATTGGTCTTAATGCTCTCCCACCCTGTTGAGGATTTTTGCATCAATATTTATCAGATATATTGGCCTGCCAGGTTTTATTTTTATTCTCATGTGTCTTTGTCTGGTTTTGGTGTCAGGGTAAAACTAACCTTATAGAATGAGTTTGAAAGTATTCCTTATTCTCTATTATTTGGAATAGTTTCAGAAAAATTGGTATTAGTTCTTTAAATGTTTGGTAGAGTACAGCAATGAAGCCATCAGTTCCCAGGCTTTTCTTTTCTGGGAGACTTTTTATTATGGCTTGGAACTTGTTACTTATTCTTGATCTGTTCATGTTTTGGATTTCTTCTTGATTCAGTCTTGATAGGTTGTATGTATCTAGGAATGTATCAGATTATTCCAGATTTTCCAATTTATTGACATAACTTACTCAAAGGAGCCACTAATGATTATTTGAATTTCTACAGTGTCAGTTGTAATGTCTTTTTTTTTCATCTCTGATTTTATTTATTTGGGTCTTCTCTCTTTTCTTCTTAGTTGGGCTAAAGATTTGTCAACTTTGTTTATCTTTACAAAAAAACAAATTTTTGTTTCCTTGATTGATTTTATTATTTTCTTTATTTTAAATTCATTTATTTCTGCTATGGTCTTTATTATTTCTTTTCTTCTACTAATGCTGGGTTTGGTTTGCTCTCAGTTTTGTAGTTCTTTTAGATGTATCATTGGGTTATTTATTTGAAATTTTCCTTTTTTTGATGTAGGGACTTACAAATTTTTCTCATAGTACTGCTTTTGCTATATCCCATAGGTTTTGTATGTTTTGTTTTTATTATCATGTGTTTTAAGAAAGTTTCCAATGTTCTTAATTTCTTCATTGACCCACTGCTTATTCAGGAGAATATTCTTTAATTTCCATGGATTTTACAGTTTCCAAGATTCTTCTTGTTATTGACTTCTAGTTTTATTGCATTGTAGTCAGAGAAGATGCTTGATATTATTTCAGTTTTTTTTTTTTTTTTAATGTTTTAAGACTTATTTTGTGACCCAGCAGCATATGGTCTATCCTTGGTTTATCTATGTGCTGAGGAAAATAATGTGTATTTTTCAGGTGTTAGATGAATTGTTCTATAAATTTCAATTAGATCAATTTGGTCTCTAGTACAGATTAAGTCTGATGTTTCTTTGTTGATTTTCTGTCTGGAAGCTATGTCCAATGCTGAAAAAGAGGTGTGGAATTCCCCTGCCATTATTATATTAGGATTTATCTCTCTCATTAGCTCTAATAATATTTACTTTATATATCTGGGTGCTTCAGTGTCAAGTGCTTATATATTTAAAATTGTTATATCTTCTTGCAGAATTGCCCCCTTTATCATTGTATAATGACTTTCTCTGTCTCTTCTTACACTTTTTTGTGTTAAAATCTATTTTGTCTGATATAGGTATAGCTATTCCTACTCTTCTCTGGTTTCCATTGCCATGGGATATCTTTTTCCATCCCTTTATTTTCAGCCTACATGTATCTTTCTACAAGGTGTGTTTTTGTAGGCAACAGATCATACAGTCTTATTTTTCCATCTATTCAGCCACTCTACATCTTTTCGTTGGAGAGTTTAGTCCGCCTACATACAATGTTATTATTGACACATAAGGACTTATTCCTCCCATTTTGGTATTGGTTTCTGGTTGTTTTGTGTCCTCCTCTTCCTTTTTTCCTTCCTTCATGTCTTCCTTTTAGCAAAATTGATTTTCTCTGCTGGTATATTTTAATTTCTTGATTTTTATTTTTTGTGTATCTGTTGTATGTTTTTTAATTGCAGGTTACCATGAGACCTGCAAACACTATCTTATAACCCATTAGTTTAAACTGATGACAACTTAACACTGATTGCATGAACAAAGAAACCAGCATGCAGGAAAATTAATAACAATTCCACACTTTAACTTTGTCTCTCCACTTTTTAACTTTTTATTGTTTCTCTTTATGTCTTATCGTTCCATATATTTAAAAGTTGTTGTAGTTATTATTTTTGACTTAAGTGAAGAGTAGTTTACACAATTACAGTGTTATACTATTCTGTGTTTTTCTATGCATTTACTATCACCAGTGAGTTTCGTACCTTCAGGTGATTTCTTCTTGCTCATCAATGTCCTTTTCCCTCAGATTGAGGAACTCCCTTTAGCATTTATTATAGGATAGGGTTGGTGTTGATGAAATCCCTTACATTTTATTTGTCTGGGAAGGTCTTTATTTCTCCTTCATGCTTAAATAATATCTATATACACACACACACATATATATACACACATATACATATATATATAACCAGATATACTATTATATCTGGCAAATATTTATATATATTTTATATATTATATTATATATTTATATATAATATATTATATATGTATTTTGTTATATACATATATATATATATATATTTTACCAGATATACTATTCTAGGGTTAAAGGGTTTTTTTCTTCAGCACTTTAAATATGTCATTTCAAATGTCTCCTGGCTTATAAGGTTTCCACTGAAAAGTCTGCTGCCAGATATATTGAAACTCCATTATATGTTATTTGCTTCTGTTCTCTTATTGTTTTTAGGATCCTTTTATCCTTTACCTTTGGGAGTTTGATTATTAAATGCCTGAGGTAGACATCTTTAGGTTAAGTGTGCTGGGTGTTCTATAACCTTCTTGTACTTGAATGCTGATATTTTCCTCTCTCCCTATGTCTTTGTCTACCTCCTCTTTAAGGCCAATAACTTTTTTTTTTTTTTGATACATAGTGTCGCTCTTGTTGCCCAGCTGGAGTGCAATGGTGCAATCTTAGCCCAGTGCAATCTCTGCCTCCCAAGTTCAAGCGATTCCCCTGCCTCAGCCTCCTCAGTAGCTAGGATTACAGGTGCCCACCACCATGCCTGGCTAATTCTTGTATTTTTAGTAGAGACGAGGTTTCACCATGTTGGTCAGGGTGGTCTTGAACCTCTGATCTTAGGTGATCCACCCACCTTGGCCTCCCAGTGTGCTGGGATTACAGGTGTGAGTCATCATGCCGGGCCCAAGGCCAATAACTCTTATATTTGCCCTTTCCAGGTTTTTTACTCTAGATCTTGTAGATGTGCTTCTTTGTTTTATTCCTTTTGTCTCATCTGTGTATTTTCTTTTTTTTTTTTTTTTTTTTTTTGAGATGGAGTCTGGCTCTGTTGCCCAGGCTAGAGTGCAGTGGTGCGATCTCGGCTCACTGCAAGCTCCGCCTCCCAGGTTCACACCATTCTCCTGCCTCAGCCTCCCAAGTAGCTGGAACTACAGGCGCCCGCTACCACACCCGGCTAATTTTTTTTTTTTTTTTTATTTTAGTAGAGATGGGGTTTCACCGTGTTAGCCAGGATGGTCTCGATCTCCTGAGCTCGTGATCCGCCCGTCTCGGCAAGTGCTGGGATTACAGGCATGAGCCACTGCCCCCGGCCTGACTGTGTATTTTCAAATAGCCTGTCTTCAAGCTCACCAATTCTTTCTTCTGCTTGATCAGTCCTGCTATTAAAAGATTCTGATGCATTCTTCAACATGCCAATTGTATTTTCATCTCTAGAAATTCTGCTTCATTTTTAAAAAGTATTTCAATCTCTGTTAAATTTATCTGATAGAATTCTGAACTCCTTCTCTGTGTTATATTTAATTTCTTTGAGTTTCCTCTCAACAGCTATTTTGAATTCTCTGTCTGAAAGGTCACGTATTTCTGTTTCTTCAGGATTGGTCCCTGGTGTCTTCTTTAGTTCATTTGGTGAGGTCATGTTTTTCTGGATAATGCTAATGCTTGTAAATGTTTTTAAGTGTCTGGGCAATGAAAGTTAAGTATTTATTGTAATCCTCACAGTCTGGGCTTTTTTTGTGTCTGTCTTGGGAAGGCTTTCTAGGTATTCAAATGGTCCTGGGCCCCAAGCTCAATAGCACTGTGGTTTTTGCAGACTCACAGAGGTACTGTTTTGGTAGTCTTGGATAAGATTCAGAAATATGGCCAGGTGCTGTGGCTCACGTCTGTAATCTCAGCCCTTTGGGAGGCCGAGGCAGGCAGATCATGAGGTCAGGAGATCGAGACCACCCTGGATAACACGGTGAAACCCCATCTCTACTAAAAATACAAAAAATTATCCAGGCGTGGTGGCAGGCGCCTGTAGTCTCAGCAGCTCGGGAGACTGAGGCAGGAGAATGGTGTGAACCCTGGAGGCGGAGCTTACAGTGAGCCAAGATTGTGCCACTGCACTCCAGCCTGGGTGACAGCACGAGACTCCATCTTAAAAAAAAAAAAAATCCAGAAGTATTCTCTGGATTACTGGGCAGAGACTTGTTCCTTTTCCTTACTTTATCCCAAGCAAATGGTGTCTCTCTCCCTCTGCTGAGCCCCCTAGAATTGAGAGTGTGGTGATGCAAGCACCCCTATGGCTACCACCACTGGAATTGCAATGCGTCAGATCTGAAGCCAGCAGAGCACTGGACCTTATCCAAGGCCCTTCCCTTTAGTGCAGTGAGTTCCCCAAGGCCCCAGCATGTCCAGAGATGCTATTTGGGAGCCAGAGATTGGAGTCAAAAGCCTTAGCAGTTCACCTGATGTTCTCTTCTAGTGTTTCAGCCATTGGGATGGGCGATTCCCCTCTGGCTAGGTGTGGTACAAATGCTCCCTCCATTCACAGTCGCTGGCTAAGTCCAACATGGCTTTATTCTTCATTGTGACAGGGCAGCACTGAGTTCAATGTAAAGTCCCCAAGTCACTGCATTCACCCTCTGGGAGATGGGGGAGTGGTGGCATAGGCAAATCAAGATTACCTCTTCTGCCCTCCTCAATACCTCTTTTGGTGATACTGAGTTACCACCAGGTACTGTGATTGTCCACCTGATTTTTGGTTCTTGTGATAGTGCTTCTCTGTGTGCAGATAGTTGTTAAAATTTGATGTTTCAGCACTGGGGAGGAATGGTGTAGGCTTCTATTCTGTCAGCTTGCTCTGCCATCCTTGATTGTTTCTAATTCAGTCTAACAGCCAATCAACAACTATGTAAATCCATTAAACCACTAATAAATTTAGACTTTTCTTGTCTGAGTCTTGCCTCAGTCTCTCAGTTGTCCTCATTGAGCATTTAATAAATAGGTCCAGTAAAGAACTCTGGGAGGAAAGAGTACAACTATTTGTATCGAAGTCTTCAGTATACATTTCTGGGGATTTTTCAAGAGTTGATGTTTGCAAGAAAATCAACTTTAAGTAATATAGAATAATAATCTCTTCCATTTGAGTAAATCTCTACAGAGAACATTGACACATATTAGTGGATTTGATTTCTACAACAACTTTGCAAGGAAAGCAGATGTTATTATTTCTATTTTACAAATGAAGAAACTTAATGAACTTTTTCAGCACAGATGTGAATAACGAAGACCACAACTAAATCCTAGGTCCGTGTGTGTGTGTGTGTGTGTGTGTGTGTGTGTGTGTGTGTGTTATACTGCTCTGTTAGAATTATGATTGTTAGTGTTGGTATGAGGTTTTTTTTTTTTTTCTCCCAGTGAGATGGATTAGTTAATGGCATTGCTAATTTATATCTCCTTATAGTTTCACAGTGTACTCTCATGTCCAGAATGTTCTGTCCCTTTTCTCCTAGGCTTATCTCCTCCATGAGAACTCTGATATTTTCTGTGGATATCTTCTCTCTCAGAACTTCTAGAGCACTTCTAGTTTATTCTCTAAAATACAGCACTTAATTTATTTCTCTTATGTTTTGTTCATAGTGAACTGTTAGAATGAAATAGAAACTGCTCTCATTGTACAAGTGGCTTTAAACCTCTCTATCTCTTGACCTCTGCTTTTATTGCCATGGACTTTTCTAATGGCCTGCTTAGACTTATCCCTCCTCCAAGAAAGTGTCTGATATATATTTCTTTTAGTTTTCTTGTCTGCCAGTTGGAGATAATAATTACTATTTCAAAGGACTGTGAGGATTAAATGATAATTCCTTCAAAAGTGCCTGGCATTGTTTCTGGCACACAAAAAATAGTAGCTTTTGTGTACAAGGCAGATATTAAAGTGTTAAAGGAATGAGAGAAAGGAAAGATAGAGTTGTAAGTATGTCTTAGCCTTCTTAGTAATTCCCCTTGGCTTTAGGCATGCCTCAATTTTCACCATTTCTTCCATGAACATCTGTGCTTTGATTATATAAACATTCTTGTTTCCCAGATTAGTCTGTCAATAATAACATCTGTGAAAAGATGAGGTATGTGTGCAAGCATAATATCTATAAAGAGAAGTTAAAATCACTTCTGCATACATATTGTCTGCAGGTACCCATGTCATTAAGTCCTAATTAATGCTGCCTTTTTCATGTGTGCTGAATGGAAGATACAAAGAAATTTGGTGAATTACCCATTAACCACATTCAACAGAGAGATAGGTAGAGTTTTTTCCCTACTTATAATTATGAACTTATAGACATTATCTCCTGATTGCCCTTTGAAAAGTTCTCCAATATATAATTACTAATATAAATATAGTAACGTGGCCTAAAAAACCCTCTATAACACTTTTAAATGCTTCCTATATTTTCAATTGTACCTTTTTCCATAGGAGATACTAAAAACCTATGCTTCATCCCTGGCAAAAATCTCCAATGTTGAGTCCTCTCTTGTATTATAAATATCACCATTGAAAAAGTTTTGCATCATCCAGTGATGATCTAAACTTATGTGCACATTAAAATTAAGGGTGGAAAAACCAGTTCATATACAAAAGAAGAAACCCCTGCAATTTTGACCAATTTTAGAACCAAATAAAGCTATCTTTTATTTTTGAGACCATTTATCTTTTTTAACTTCTTTTTTTCTAATGATGAGGTAAAAAACAGAATACAGTTATCAGAAATAATAACTTCAGATTCAAGAATGTTTCAGAGGTGATCCTATCTGTTTTCCTGCCCAAACGAGTGAATAAAATTGCACAACTAATAGTTTAGGAACACTACCTATGGAAGCCATAATTAAGTCATAGTAAAAACATGAATTTTCAGCAATTGACATTTCATATAACAAATCGTATTTTGACCTTTTGTGTGCCAGTCATAAAAGGATACTTGTGGGGATGACCTGGTATTGTTGACGAATCTGAAATTTTTTTTGTACTTTTATTGGGCTCTGTCTTTATTGCTCCTAGGAGAGTGATAACTCAGTTTCTTTTTCACTTATATCCAATAGATAAAAGGGGGGCATTGATTGTCTTAAAGATTCTTATTATTATGAATAATAATCTTAAGCTCTCAAAGGACCAAAATTCTCAATTAAGGATTTTTCTATATTCAACTCTACCTGTCATGTGTAGCTTGCATGTATCAGTTGCCCATCCCACAAAAGAATGAAAAATGAAAATCCTAACAGATTTGGTATTGGATTTTAGACTTTAATGCCTTTAGCCCTGCAATGGGCATTTTACTGGCATTTTGAAGACATTTCTTTTTAATCTGCAAAATAGAGATTTGAAGTGACTTGACAATGATAGTAAGATGATTCTCGGTGTACCTTCACTATAAAAATACAATTTGACCATTGTAGAAAGTCTTTAAATGGTATCGATACTTGCCTTTCAGGAGTAACGCTGAGATATTCAAGGTACCCTACCTCTATTGGGAAGTGAAACTGGAAAATAACTTAAGCATGTGTTTAGAAACTCTCCACCCCCACTCCCCCTATCTATTTTTGGTGAACGTCCATCAATCAAGGGTCTTATACCTTCACATTGACACAACAGCACACACAGAATCTTCTGCCTCTTAGACACAGGGTAAACTCCTGATAATTATTGGCTAATGGTAAGGATAAAGGTTTCTTTGGCCTAATTTTAGCCATATTCTCCCATGCGCAAGGCTACATTTGTCCAGAGTTCTACATTTAGGATTCCAAAATAAGTTAAACTGTGTATACTTCATGTCAAATCGGTCATCTGAGATTCATTTATTCTTTCTGACAATTGACATAGTATATAATGCAAACCACTTGTTCAGTCCTATTTAATTATTGAGTCAAATCACATGGTCTACCCAAAATTTTCATCCCAGTAATTTTCCATTTCCAAAAAATCAAATCTGACTGACTTTTTGACTTTTTTTGCAACGCAATCTATTGCTTAACAATTGACTTGTAAACATTCAATCCAGCCAGGAGTAAAGATACAGGCTTATGCAAATTAATAATAAGTGCCTTTTCATCTTACATTCTCCCAATTCCCTTTCTCTAGGACAAGGAAAACAGTCATATCCTGGATATTTTCTTTCATGCTGCTGTTTACCTTCATGGTGTATATATATGATACTCCTCCAGTAACTGCTCTGAAGTGGGTTTATAGTGCAAAATTAGCATGGAAAGAAACAAATGCTAAAAACAGTACAACTTGTTTAGGATTACATATAAAAATATAAAGACTATATATCCAGGAGAGATGTCATCAGGATGCCTGACTAGAGGTGCTCAACACTCGTCTTCTTCACAAAGGAGGACCAGAATGATGAATAAATAAATGCAATTCAAGTAGAGTGTCTATGGAAGAACACTGGAATTCAGCAAGGAAGGGACAAAATCTTCGGAAGCACAGAAACTTGGGATGTCAGCATAGGAAGCAAAGCACCCAACTAGGATCAGCTCAGAACCAAGGGAGACTCCCCATTAGGATAGAAAAGTAAGCAGGAGATCTCCAGCAGCCCCCCATTACTAATGCAGATGCCTGAAACCCTATCTACAAGAGAACCCCACAGTCCTTGCAGGCCCTGATCCCAGTAGAGGGAGCTGTCTGGAGTTAATGTAGCTGTATTGCTCCAGAGACAGAAGTAATGGTGCGTTCCCCCAGTCCTTGGAACATAACTTGCAACAATATGGTGTCATTTTGAGAACAAAGTCAGGCTGGAGTACATCCTGCCCTGAGGCCCAAGAGTCCCTGTATCTCCATATCCCTTGGTGCCACCTGTCATTCCACCATGCCAACACAAAAGGCTATAATGTCACAACTGCAGATAGACCCAAGAGTACAGTTATGACACCAGCACTTGAGCCCACACGGTACCCTATACCTCAAAAAATAGGCAGTCCAGCACAGAGTGTAGGCTACTCCCCAAACCAAAGGAGCCAACATGTTTGTGCTCCAGGGCATGAAAACCACCTATTCAATGCCCTCTACCACTGGTGACCTTGTCCCCTTAACCAGCAGAGCTGATTATCTTATCTAACTTATATAGCTTATATAAACTTATCTAACCAGAGCTGCTGCACACTGCATGCAACCAGAGGCCAAGGGCCAACCCACCCAGTACAAGCTGCCCCTGGCAATGCTGTCTATCTCTGTAACTAGTAGAGCTGCCACAACTGGTGCCCTATCCCCAAGTGCTTCAGAACTGGCCTACCCAACAACCCCTATCCCCAGCAAAGCCATGCTACAGTCTTAAAAATTACCCACAGCCCAGACTACTGAAGTACTAGCGGATACCACTGATGTTAATTACAGATGAATAAATCACACAAAGACTCCACTAGTGGGACCCACCCAGAATTAAAGCCAAAGCACCCTACCCGACTCATACTTTAAGATATATATAGGAAAAAGTACAGTAATTATCCTGTAACAGACCTCAAAGCAAAGCAAATATATAAACTGCCAGAAAAGGAATTTAAAATAATAATCCTAAGGAAATATCAGTGAGATACAAGAGAATACAGGTATATTGATACAATTCAACAATTTAGGAAAATAATATGGTCTGAATAAGATTGTATAGTTTGCAAAATGTTTCTCCCATTCTGTATGTTGTCTGTTCACTCTGTTGGTAGTTTCCTTTGCTGTGCAGAAACTCTAGTTTAATTAAATCCTGTTTGTTAATTTTTGCTTTCGTTGCAGTTGCTTTTGTCATTTTCATCATGAAATATTTGCCTATTCCTGTGTCCAGGATGGTATTGCGTAGGTTGTTTTCTGGGTTTTTATAGTTTTAGGTTTTACATTTAAGTCTTCAATCCACTTTGTGTTTATTTTTGTATATGGTGAAAGGTAGGGGTCTAGATTCAATCTTCTGCATATGGCTAGCCTGTTATCCCCGCATCATTTGTTGAATAGGGAATCTTTTCCCCATTGCTTGTTTTTGTCAGGTTTGTCAAAGATCAGATAGTTGTAGGTGTGTGGCCTTATTTCTGGGTTCTCTATTCTGTTCCATTTGTCTATGTGTCTGTTCTTGTACCACTACCATCCTGTTTTGGTAGCTGTAGCTCTGTAGTATAGTTTGAAGTCAGTTAACATGATGCCTCCAGCTTTGTTCTTTTTGCTTAGGATTGCCTTGACTATTCAGGCTCTTTTTTGCTTCCATATGGATTTTAAAATACTTTCATCTAGTTCTGTGAAGAATGTCAATGGTAATTTGATAGAAATAGCATTGAATCTATAAATTGCTTTGGGCAGTGTGATCATTTTAATGATATTGATTCTTCCTATCTATGAACATGGAATGTTTTCCATTTGTTTGTGTCATCTGTGATTTCCTTGAGCAATGTTTTGTAGTTATCATTATAGAAATATTTTACTTCTCTGGTTAGCTGTATTCCTAGGTATTGTATTCTTTTCATGGCAATTGTGAATGGGATTGCATTCCTGATTTGGCTCTCAGCCTGATTGTTGTTGTTGTATAGAAATGTTAGTGATTTTTGTACATTGATTTTGTATCCTGAGAATTTGCTGAAGTGGTTTTTCAGGTTAAGAAGCTTTTGGGCTAAGGCTATGAGGTTTTCTACATGTAAGACCATGTCATCTGCAAAAAGGGATAGTTTGACTTCCTGTCTTCCTATTTGAATGCTCTTTATTTCTTTCTCTTACCAGATTGCCCTGGCCAGGCCTTCCAATATCATGGTGAATAGTAGTACTGAGAGAGGGCATCCTTGTCTAGTGCCAGTTTTCAAGGGGAATGCCTCCAGCTTTTGCCCATTCAGTATGATGTTGGCTGTGGGTTTGTCATAGATGGCTCTTATTATTTTGAGGTATGTTCCCTTAATACCGTTTATTGAAAGTTTTTAACATGAAGAGATGTCGAATTTCATCAAAAGCCTTTTCTATTGAGGTAATCATGTGTTTTTTCTCTTTAGCTTTGTTTATGCTGCTCTTTCTTTCTACTTTCTTGAAGTAAGACCTTGGATTATTGATTTCAGATTTTCTCTTAATTCTAATATAAGCATTTTGTGCTATAATTTTCCATCCTAGTACTTCTTTAGCTACATCCCATATATTGATATGTTGTATGTTTATTTATATTCTGTTCTTTCTATTTTTAATTTTTTTCTTTCTAGTTTGATTCTGCTATGACAAGATAACAGAATATGTAAGATTTCAATTATTTTTAATTTTAGACATTGGTACTATGGTGAAAGATATGATCTGTCTCATTTTAAAGTATTCTTTACATACTTTAAAATTGTGTATTCTAAGGTTGGTGGAGTATTCTGTAGATTTCACTTAAAAACTATTGATTGATAGTATTTTTAGCTTTCCTGCATAATTGCTGGTTATTTATCTAAAGTTACACACACGCACACACACACACACATACACACACACACACACACAGCTGCTGAAAGAGGCTAGAGTGGTTTCAATCTACTTAAAAGAACTGGAACCACAGCCTGCCTAGACCCACCCTGTTGCACATGGAAGAAATGTCATGACTATCACATTTATATTTAAGGTAATCATTAATTGTATTATTTGTTGCTATTTATACTATGGTAAATATACATAACATAATATTTATCATTTTAACTGTTTATAAGTGCACAATTCAGTGGCACTAAGTATATCCACAATGTTGCGTATCCATCACTACTATCTATACCACAAATTTTTAGCCATCTCCAACATAAACTCTGCTCATTAGATAATGACTCATAATTTTTTCCATTCCCTCTCAGCCTCTTCTATCCTCTATTCTACTTTTTGTCTGTATACATTTGCCTATTCTAGGTACCTCATATAAGTGTAATCATACAATATTTGTCTTTATGTGTCTGGCTTACTTCACTTAGCATGATATTTTCAAGCTCCATCCTTGTTATAGCATATATAAAAATTTAATTGCTTTTTATGGCTGAAAAATATTCTATTGTATATATGTATGTTATATATATGTGTATATATATATAAAACATTTTGGCTTTACATTCATCTATTAATGGATTATTGAATTGTTCCATCTTTTGGCTATTGTAAATAATGCTGCTATAAACATTGGTGCAGAAATATCTCCTTGAGTTTCCTTCCAATTCTTTTGGACATATGCTTAGGAGTGGAATTACTGGGTCATATGGTAATTCTATGTTTAACTTTTTGAGAAACCACCAAATGGTTTTCCACAGTGGCTGCACAATTTACATTCCCACCAACAATGCACAAAATTTTTAGTTTCTTCACATCCTCGCCAATATTTAATTTCCGGGCTTTTTCTTTAAATTATTACCAATCTAATGGGCATGAAGTAGTATCTCATTGTGGTTTTGATTTGCATTTCCCTAATGACTATTGTTGTTGAACATCTTTTCATGTGATTATTGGCCATTTTTATATCTTTTTTGGATAAATGTCTATTGAATTTCTTTGCCCATCTCTTGAATTGGGTTAGATTTTCATGTTTCTGTTAAGCTGTAGGAGTATTTTTTAATACATTCTGGATATTACCACTACCAGGTTTGCAAATATTTTCTCCCATTCTCTAATTGTCTTTTTGATTTCTTGATAGTGTTTCTTGATGCACAGAATTTCTTAACCTGTAGTTTTTCTTTTATTGCCTGTGCTTTCAGTGCTTTATCAAATAAATTGTAGCAAATCCAATACTACTACAATGGCATATTATTCAGTAATAAAAGAAGAATGAAGCAAAATACATAGATAAACCTTAAAATATTATGCTAATGTATTATGTTCACAGAGTTATGCAACCATCACCAGAATCAATTTTGGAATACTTTCATTACTTCAAAAAGAAACCCATACCCATTAGTAAATCTTCTAAGGTCTTTTCTGGGCCAAGTGTACAGTTTTGCTCATGTGTGTGACCTTCTAAATGTTTAAAGCTTTTCAAAGCTCTCTATGGACATCTCATTACCCAGTTTTTCCTTTTTACGTCTTTTAGTCAGCCTCTTATTAATTCCCATTGATGGTGTCACCCTAGGCATCTGTGAAGTCAAATAATTGACACTGATCATTTTTGACAAATTCCCTGTGGGTAAAACTGTTCACCTGGTCATAGAAATCATGCCCTGAGAATGTAGCTTTTCACCAAGCTTTCAGACAGGTCGAATTGAGACAATTTTCTATGTATGAGACTTCTGGATTGCTCTAAATCCATTGTACTTCCTCCAATGGCTGCTAGGCTACAGGATTTTATACCACAGTGGTGAGGCTATTGACTTTTAAGGATACCAGGGAGCTGGGGATTAGGGCCAATTAAAACACCACAAAGCTCATTGTTCTTACTGAAATTCAGCCACTTTTCTTGGATAAACATTCTTTGTATCATTGCAAGCCTTTAGTTAGTGTCCAGAGTTCTGAAAAAGTTGATTTTGGCAGATTTTTGCCAGTGTTCTCACTGCTTTTATGGAAGAGTTGATTTTTGAAATCCTTACTCCAACATTCCAGATGTGCCCTCTTAGATGAATTATCTTAAACACTTTAGTTCAACATAGAATGAGTGTTTGTTTGTGTGTGTGTGTGTCCGTGTGCGTCCATTTGCCTGTTTATCTGTCTGCCTATCTGTGTCTGTGTGTTAATATTTCTCTCACATGCACACATTTTTTATTGTGTTCATCTACTTTGACTGCAAACCTTCTGTCTGTGTGTTGGTTCTTGAATATTTATTTCAAAGAAATGTTGTTTTTACAACATTGTTCTGGTTCTCCTTTAAAGGTCAGCTACTTTTTCCTTATATTTTCATCCATACATCGGTGTTTGGCTTTTATTAAATAGCAGCAGTGCAATATTCCAGATTTTATCTTTCTGGTTTAAGCATGTGAGCAAGACACAAAGGATAATAATACAACATATTTTAAGAGACAAAACAGGTTGCTACAATACTAGAAGATGTATTTAAATATATTTAGCATCCCTTTATGTAGAAACTAAAACAAATCCAATATTAATAGCATAAGCATTTGGGGCATGTGTGTGAGAATATGTTTTCTGTTCAAAAATAAATTTTTATTATCCAAGTCCTTTAAATTTCTTTTTTCCAATTTGCTTTGCTACCCTTGGCAAAAATGGTACTAGCCTAAATATGACTATACCAACGTACCAATATAATCCTGTACTTCAGTTATTTTGGCTATGCTAAATCAGGATGCCACAATTCCTCCTGGAATATTAAAGAATCCTTTGCCAGCAGATTGTCCAACAGCCAGTCATACTTGCTCAGCACCTATCTTGACAAAACTGTGAAGCAGGCAAAGTTATGTCTTCAGCACCTGCCCATCCCCTAATTTAGTTCCTTTTGTTTCTTCTTTCATAATAAATGGACAAGCAGATGACTCAGCTCTTTACAAGATTCTCCATGTGACCACAAAAATGTTTTAAGAATAGACCATGTTATTTAAGGAAGGAGTCAGAAACTGTAAGAGGAAGTACATCCCCAATCTGAAAAATCTTATCATATGTCTTGTGAAACAGTACCTCCTGATGCTCTCATGTCTCCTTCCTTCCTTCTCGTTTTTTCTTTTGCTCTCTCTACATCTCTCTCTTATTCTTCCTCCTTTCCATTATTTTCTTTCTTTCTCTACCCTGTTCTTCCCCCCTCTCATCCTTCTTTCCTTCCAGGCACATGTGAACCACTTATTTTTACATTGGGTCTCTCAAATATGGAGTATTAATCACATAAGCACATAAATAATGGCATGCTGTTCATCTGGGAATTTTTCCAAGTAATGGGGTTTAGCAAGCTATATAACGAGCTCGTTGTAACCCTTTCTCTTCCCTCACTCTGAAATTAAATGTCAGGGATCTCTCACTAGAATACTACAATGCTAAACATACCAAAAGTATCTGATAATGTTTAGTTACCAATAGACAGGAAAAGTTTTCTAGTCCTTCCATTTTCATTTAAAAAATATCTCTTGGGAAACCCATTTCAGATCACGAAGTTTCACACAAATGTATAGCTAAAACAGTCACCTATCGATCCAAATACCTATTACCAGATAAACAACAGACAATGATTCACTCATTTACCCAGGATAAAGCCACGTCTGTATACACACAAGGACAATGTAGTGAAAATGGGTGATTTTAGTTTGTTGCTAGAGATATCATTGAAGGAACACAGGCACTTGAGTCAGACAGACATAAGCTTAAGTCTATTCTCTCTTATGTATTTGCTAGTTTTTTATGTAAAAAATGTGAATTTCCTATGTTATCTTGAGGTGATTGAGGACAAGAAGATTAAATGAAATGACATATGCAAAGTATAAAACACTGCCTGGCACATAGTAAACACTCAGTGATTACTGCTGACTGCTGCTGACATTCAAGGAGTTTCCAGTGTCTCAAGTCCTGCAGATGCCCAAATGGAGTCACTCCACACTTTGCAGATTCTTTCTGTAGTATCAGTTGTCCCTAGTGCCTTCTAGGAAGAGAAGAACATTAGTCCCTTTCAGCTCAACTATGCATATAGATAGGATAAGAGACTTGGGCAAGAAGAAGCTAGTGCTAGTGACTTCCCCCCATGAACACTTTTCCTTTAAGTCTTTTTATTATCACCCAAATCTATTTGGTTTAGAGTTTCTGTCTTACTAAATGTTATCCTGGTGGCTTGAAAGGGTTAATGCCATTTCCAAATGGAGTATATTCTGCCCTAAAAAAAAATCTGAACACAAATCCCTACAAATATGCGTAAATTAATTTCAGCCTACTTTCCTTCCCCGCCCGAAGGCTCAGGCTGTCTGAAGAGTAAGCTTCTAGCTTCTCTTAGGCAATCTGTATTTTAAAAAAATCACTGATCCTTCTGTCAGAATTACTTCCTTTCATTTCAGAGAACAATCCTATCATGTCGAAAATCCACTGCAATAGAAATAAACAGGAATAATAGCAGAGTATAATTTAATAGCAAGAAAGGAGGGTGAGGTAAACTATAGGCAAGAGGTATGCAAATGCTTCATGTGACATGCGGAAGAAAGAAGCAATACATAGTATATGTGTGTTGTGTGTGTAGAGTAGTGTACGTAAATGTGTATAGGAGCATGTTTGTATGTGTGTGTGGGCATATAATTTGTAAATAGGTATAGTCCATAGGAATGAAGCACTCTGTATCTTGTTAGAGATATTGCTTTTTTGATTCTTGAATAAGGAGGATGCTGGAAAACATCCACCATTATCTGTACTCTTGGTTTGCACAATCCTTCCTCCCTGCTATCCCCTGCCACCATGCAAAACTTTCATACTGTGTCATTAATTCTTCCAGCCTGGGGATAGTCCCCAAATTATCTCATTACTTGGCTGCTTAGTGCCATCAAAATTTGGATTATTAAGGAGCTGCATGAGGCCTTATTTCCTTGTAATGAAAGCACAGTGACCATCTAGATAGAGATTAATATCTCACTTGGGGTTATGTAATATTTTCTATATTCCATTCTAGTTAGTCCTTCTTCCTAATTTTTCAAAATGCCACTGAAGCCCATTTCATGAAATTGCAAAGTAATCTGATGGTGATGAATCACTTTTAGAAGGAAAAATTTGCTGAAGCTATGGATTTGCATTCCCCCATGTCATTTTAGTTAAAATGAGGAATGCTTGGAATTTATATATAAACAGCATTGTGTTTTGGCCTTATTTATTACAAAAGACACTTGAGATAACTGCTTGTTTCAATTACACTTTGCCATTGTGTGAAGAGAGAAAAAAAACTGTCTTCTTGTACTTACATATTTGCTGTCAGTTCAGGACTTTTAAGGAATAGTTTGTTAAAATGGCTATTGAAAAAGTTAGGGTCCCAGTGATTGTTCTCAGAGACAAATCTATGAATTTATTTTCTACCTGATACTTCATCAAATTTGGGCCTCTGAGAAAGGCAACCCGGTTGTTTTAACATCAATGCTCTCCCTCACTCTCTTCCCATCTTTCTCTTCTTTTTTTTTTTTTTTTTTTTTTTTTTTTTTTTTGAGACGGAGTCTCGCTCTGTCGCCCAGGCTGGAGTGCAGTGGCGCAATCTCGGCTCACTGCAAGCTCCGCCTCCCGGGTTCACGCCATTCTCCTGCCTCAGCCTCCCGAGTAGCTGGGACTACAGGCGCCCACAACCGCGCCCGGCTAATTTTTTGTATTTTTTTAGTAGAGACGGGGTTTCACCGTGGTCTCGATCTCCTGACCTTGTGATCCGCCCGCCTCGGCCTCCCAAAGTGCTGGGATTACAGGCGTGAGCCACCGCGCCCGGATATAATTCTTCTGCCCCAAATCAAAATTAGAGATTAAATACTTCTTGCCTAGCACACATGGTCTTTTGCCCAACTCACTTCACACTACTTATCTTTGGTTCAAATCCCAACAACACTCTTCTAATCTCCATCTGCAGCCCTTACCCCCATTTTCTCTTCCCTCTAGTAGGTACTAGAAAGACAAGTTCAGTTTTCTGTCTGATATCATGAAACCCCTACCATGAAATCACTGAATAATCTACTTACCTGAATGATTAATTCTGTGAAGTTTGATTCTTTAATATAACAACAGATAAGAATCTTATTAATTTGATATTTTTGGTATCTACTTACCTGAGTGATTTTCTGTGAAGTTTGATCCTTTAATATAACAACAGATAAGAATTTTATTAATTTGATATTTTGGTATCGCAGAAAGTTTCACTAGTTTTTTCTTTAGAAACATTAAGTTTGCCTTCTATGGAATGGGTGAGTCCATGGATTTTTCACCGATGCTGAATCAAGCCATGAAGTTTTCCCTTTATTAATAAGTATTTATTGAGCACTCAGTATGCCATTTATCCAATGAATAAAAAGGAGTGGGAGAGTGGATTGAGACAAAGGATGTAAATAGTGTGGGCCCTGCTTATAAAGACAAGGATAAGCTCTTGCCTTCCTTTGAAGGAATTGTATTATTGATATGATAATCTTCCCAGGACCTAGAGAGGTGCTAATAGTTAGAGTTCAGGGTTCTAATTCTGGTTTGCTAGTAATCAAGTATTTGATATAGGCAAAGTCTCTTTATAACTCTTTAGGTTCCTGTTTATATAAAAACAGGGGATTGGGCTAGATACACTTCTCTCTCTCTCACACACACACACACAACACACACACACACACACACACACACACACACACACACACACACATGTGCCCACCTGGAAGACATATAAAACAAGTAGTCAGCAGTGAGAATAATGAGTCAAAGAAAGTTCCTTCTAGGAGGTAAGATTTAAATTTTATTTCATCACTTATGTGTACAGAGTAATGGTTATGCTGAGGAATGGTATCTTACCTTAAGTTTCAGTTTAAACTAAAACATATGATGAAATTACTTTCAACACGATCTTAGTATCTGTCCTCCCACTTTGGTTTTGCATGCAGAAAGGAATTTTGGATAGTTTGATATTCTAGTACTTGGCATATCCTACTCATTATAGATTAAGCATTTCTGGCTTCTGCCAGATGCCATTTATAGCCTTTTGCCAAAACTTGTTTACATACTGAAAATTTGACTATCCACTCCTTGAAGGCAGAAACTTCAAAATCTTCTACTTATTTATAGTGCCTAGCACAATGCCAGGCACATAATATTATCTCATAATCTTCTGACAAAGATATCTTTGGGAAATTATATTGAGAGATGACATCAATGTTTGGACATTCCTATTTGAATTTTGTAAAGATTATAAATTGGACCAACAGAATATGACATGGCAATAAAATCACATCAGCTTCAATTTATCAAGTTCTTACTATGTACCAGGCATTTTACATATGTTATCTCATTTAATTCTTTTTTTTTTTTTTTTTTTTTTGAGATGGAGTCTCGCTCTGTCGCCCGGGCCGGAGTACAGTGGCCTGATCTCTGCTCACTGCAAGCTCCGCCTCCCGGGTTTACGCCATTCTCCTGCCTAACCCTCCCGAGTAGCTGGGACTACAGGCGCCGCCACCTCGCCCGGCTAGTTTTTTGTATTTTTTAGTAGAGACGGGATTTCACCGTGTTCGCCAGGATGGTCTCTATCTCCTGACCTCGTGATCCACCCGTCTCCGCCTCCCAAAGTGCTGGGATTACAGGCTTGAGCCACCGCGCCCGGCTCATTTAATTCTTATAACAACACTATAAGATAGATGCTACTATTCTCACTTACTTATGGGGAAACTGAGGCACAGAGTGGTTAAATAGTTTTCATAAGGTCATATAGCTAATAAGCACAATAAGTCTTCACTTAACGTCATCAATAGGTTCTTGGAAACTGTGACTTTAAGTGAAACAGCATAGAATGAAACCAATTTGACCATAGGCTAATCCTAAACAAGAATTAAATTTCAGCAGCATATTTCTAGTCACAAAAACATCATCAAACTTCTAGATGAATACAAAAACACTTCTAATATTAGACATTGAAATAAATGCAAGCTATACATACATTTAAGAAACATTAGTAAAAGCAAGTAAAATAATTATTAACCCCAAAATCCAAAATTCCTTTCTGCATGCAAAACCAAAGTGGGAGGACAGATACTAAGATCGTGTTGAAAATGATTTAATCACAAATTTTAGTTTAAACTGAAACTTAAGGTAAAATTTCTCAGCATGACTCTTATTCCAGTTCAGAGTCATGGGTAGCTACAGCCTATCCTGACAGCTCAGGGCACAAAGCAGGGACCAGCCCTGGACAAGACATGATTGCATTGTAGGGCACACTCACACATATACTGACTCAGACTAAGATAATTTAGACACCCCAATTAACCTAATGTGAACATCTTTGGGATATGGGGGGAAATCAGAGTACCCAGAGAAAACCCACCCAGACATGGGGAGAATGTGTAAACTCCACATAGACAGGGGCCCTGGCCAGTAATCGATTATTTTTCCTCATCAACATCATAAAACAATGTTGAACAAAACAACATTATTTGAGGACCTTCTGTAATGAAACTTAGAATTGAAAACCTGTCTGGCTAGAAACCCTTTAACCACAATTGTATTGACTACTTGGCATTCAAGGAAAATCTTTTCCTGTGAACTAATCCATAGTCTAATTCCATAGTCTTCAGTTCCCCTCTCATCTGGAAAGAAGACAAATAGCATTTGCTTCCTTTTCAAGCTTTGACTCTGAAAGATATCTATGTTTTACCTCTTTGAAATTGACTCTAAGAAAAAGCCTCTTTCCTGAGAAAGTGAAGTGAACTTAGTATCAAGAATCTCTTTGAATGGAGAAGACACATTCTCATTTTGTACTATCAAGTCATAGAAATGTGGAATTTTAGATTTTGAGAGACAGACCCTTCAATAATAGATTATTAGAAACTATTGTTGATTTATTTTCCTCTGTTATTTTTTAAAGACAGGCTTGCTTATACTTTAAAGGCATTGAAATAAATGTACTAGGATGTTAATATTCTTCTCAAATTTCAACTTTGTATAGAAATAGACCCCGGATTAGTTGGCAACTAATCAGTTTATTCTGATGAGGACTGCTTCACTTATCCCTGAATTTTAACCTGAATGTGAATACTCAGGAAGCAAATTTAAGGCCTAAGAAAGTAATAATTTTACCACTTGGTAGATTGGTAGCCCAGCAAAGAAGGGGTTGTTAACATTTTAGAGTGGGAAAATTAACCTGACTTTTCTGTGCAAGAGGCTTTCTCTCTTTGTTCAAGGACAATAGGTCTTTATGCAAATACTTCTTTGTCTCACTCAAGTTAAAAAGTTCTTCTGGATGCTTGTTAGCTGTCAGTAAGTATTGTTCTCTAGTTTTCCTATCTTTTAAGGGCATAAGATCCCTTGAGCAGGCTTGGTGGGCATACATTATCCCTGACATTACTGTTGCACATATATCTTCTAAACCATCCAAATTGGCATATTCCAAGAATTCTCAAGGGGTAGAGATGACACCACTGAAAGCCAGAATTGATTGTCCAAGTTACCGAATCAAGTGATTTTGTTTCTTGAATCAGAAATCAGAACTCTGTAAGTCCCCTTCCATGGTATGGTTTATAGGAAGCGAACATTTATAGAATTAGACCCCTTGGTGATACGACCTTTCAGACTACCTAATCTCAAATAATTTCAACCTTTTTTTGGCTGCTTTTCATTGTTAAGACATATTTAGTCAAAATATTTTTGGAAAACATATTTTTTTTAGCATAAATGAATATTATATTGACTCAAGTTGGTTGGAAATCACAAGTTAAAACTGCTCTGTCTTCTGTAGCTAATAATTCTTGGCACTGGGATTATGTTTCAGGATGGCAGAACAGTCTGCATGAGTACTCTTATTGGTTATAGAATATTAATTGGCTGCTGAGGTAGTGTTTAGAGCTCCAATTTAAGGTTGACAAGAATGATAGCTTTCATTTGTATGCAAAAACTTCAACTGTCTCTTCAAGAAAGATGATGACATCCTACTTCATCTGTCACTCTTTACTTTTTAATAGAGGAAAAAGAAAGGAGAATGAAAGAACCTTTATCAAACATGATTTTCAAGATTGCCTTGATGCAAATGAAGTGTCTCAATAATCCTGTTGCTTCACTAAAGCATACTTATTTACTCTTCATTGGTACCTTAGTACATTTTCTGTTGCTATAACCAAGTATCTGAGACTGGGTAATTAATAAAGAAAAGACATTTATTTCTTACATTTCTGGAGGCTGGTAAGTCCAAGGTCTAGAGGCCACATTTGGTGAGGGCGTTTTTGTTGATGAGGAATCTCAAGGTGGTGCAGGGCATCCCATGACTAGGGAGCTCACAAAAGACAGCTAAACCCATTTTTTTGTAACAGAACCACTATCACGATAACTAATTCACTGTCTTAAGCCATTAATCCATAAATGGATTAGTTTATTCATGATAGCAGAGCCCTCATAACCCGATCTTCTCCCAAAGGTCTCACCTCTCAACACTGCTGTATTGGGAACTGAGTTCCTACACATGAACTTTTGTGGGACACATTCAAAATCATAGCAATCAGATTAAGAAGTGCATGAACTGCTATAAGGTGAAGCTTTCATTCACTGAAAATACAACTACAGGATATTGTCTCTGAGATTTTCAAACTTTAACAGTGATTTATTTGGCATTCTGTGAGACATTTCTTATTAGCCAAAGATAAATAACAATCTAATTTGAGGTACTAGCAAAATGAAGTACTGACTTCCATCATCTCCATCATGCCACTCAATTGCTTATACAAAGTTACTCAGGGAAGACCTGGTTCTATGTGAAGGCAGAGAACAACTGTCAGCTTAAAGAAATATATATCATGGACCCTGAAAGAACACCATATTCCAACCTAATTCACTGTGGTTTTGGATTAGATTCTACTACATATAACAGAAAACCCTACTTATAGTTGTTCAGACATATATGTATTGATTCTTTCAAGCAAAAAGAAACAGAAGTTATGCAGTCCAGGGTTGGTATAGTGACTTCAAGAAGTCATCAGGGATCTACACTTTCACTTTCTTACTGCTCCTTTATTGTTTGCGTCTGATTTCCATCCCAAATTTACGAGATGGCCTATGGAGTTCTAGACATAAAGTCTGTACTCCATGGAACAGATTAAAGACATGTGGTAAGTGTCACCTTGGAAACAGGAACCAGCAGGAGATAGAACACAGGGCAGGGGGCATTGTAATAGGGAAAATAATATGGAAATAAAAATATAGAGCAAGTCCTCAAATTTGCTTATCATCAGAACCAGCTGTGAGAGGGCTTATTAAAAACACATATTTCTACTCTCCATTCCAGATTCACTGGATTATATTCTCTAGTAGAGGTACCTAGAAACTAGAATTTCAACTAGCTTTCT
The DNA here is from genome assembly GCF_008728515.1 of Papio anubis. Lineage (NCBI taxonomy): Eukaryota > Metazoa > Chordata > Mammalia > Primates > Cercopithecidae > Papio > Papio anubis. The sequence continues at coordinate 48,206,722 of NC_044996.1, read as the reverse complement.
GTGTAATTCTGGTAATACGGCAATGTATTATCTAGAGTGATGATAGCAGCTGTAGTAAGCAATCCCAAAGATGTAGAATGGTTGAGATATGACAGAAATTTATTTATTCTCATACAAAACCCTAGCACATGTTCCTAATTTAAGGATCTTGGTTCCTTCATTCTTAAAGTTTCATCATCTTTAGCATATATCTTCCAAGGTCACCATTATCACCTGTATCAAGCTGGTAGAAAACGGCATGAAAAATCTTGTGTGGAAGATTTTTATGGGTCAAGCCTGAAAGGGGTGCATATCATTTCCACTCACATTGCACTGACTAAAACTCAGACATATGATCACACCTAACTGCAAGGGAGGCTGGCAAATGTGTAGTATAGGTATGTGTAGTATAGGTATGTGTAGTATAGGTGTGTGCTCAGAAAGAAAGGAAACAGGTTTTACTGAAAAGCCAGTAATTTCTGTCACAGTAAAGTTTGGGAACAGGGCTGGCCTCAGGGCCGTGTGACCTATGCAGCTACACAGGATCCTGAACTTAGAAGGGCCTCAAACTTGGTTGAATGCCCTGATGTTACTGTCTTAAATTTCTTAACAATTTTTGAACAAGGGGTCATGTATTTTCATTTTGCACTGGAACCTACACACTGGACCCTACAAACTGGACCCTATTTAACTGGTACAGCTTAGGAAAGAATGATCCAGAGTGTGAAGCAGAGCCAGAGGAATATGGCACAGTTCAGGACTTTGAGAAGTCAGCAAGTACTGTACTTCAGAAGTATTCGTTAGTGAACCAATGTTCTTGGCTACCAGAGAGCCTTCTCTCAGAGTGCTATCCTGTTCTGCATTTTTATCTGTGACTTAGATGACATATAAATTATATTTATCACATTTTCAGATGAGAGGAAGTTGGGAGGGACAGTTAATTCTTTGGAGCACATAATTCTTTTCAAAAATATCTCAGTAGTTTGGAATGATGGGTTGAAACTAAGCAGATTACATTTAATAGGAAAAAAATGTAAAACTTTTCATTCGGGTCCAAAACTCCAACTGCAAAAGTATGATCTTAGGATTTTATTTGGCTGAGAGCACAAGCAGTGGGACTAGATTGCCAAAAATTTCTAATTCAGTCTTAGTGTGCATCACAGAAAGGTAGGGTCCAGAACAATAGAAGTATTGGTTTAATTGCACATTAGATGACATCTGAAATTTTGTGTTTAGTTTATTATACCATATCTAAGAAGCCTATTGATAGATTAGATTGTGTCCAAGAAAGGTTGTCTAGGATGAAAAAGGATTTTGGAAAACATGTCACCTGAAAGACAATGGGCAATTAAGGAAACTAAGTGTTTAGCCTGAAAAGGGGAAGAGTTTTCAGAAGGGAAGGGGGGAGACAGAGATCAAGAAATCTGTCTGCAAATGTTTTAAGCAATGGTATATAGAAGGTGTATTGGGTTTATTCTGTGTTGTTCCAGAGACCAGAAATAGGACCAAGAGGTATAACATATAAAGAAACTAATTGTAGCTGAACATAAAGAAGAAATTTTTAAAAAGTTATTCCAAAATTGAAATGATTGATGTCAGGAGGCAGTGAGCCTATTGCAGAAAAGCTATCAAACGAAGCCTGAATACTGGGAACTCTGGAGGGAACTCATGTAATAGGTAGGAAGACCAGAGTCTTTGTAATTATGACTGTGTAAGACTAAGTACTATTGAAATGATGCAAATAGATTAGGATCTTGTTAGGCTTATATTTTAAAAGGATTATGAAGCCAGACTGCCTAAATTCAAACCTCAGCTTTGTTTCTTATTACCTATATAATCTTGGGTAGGTCACCTAATTTCTTAATGCCTCAGTTTTTTCCTATAAAATGGAGATAATAATACTATGTACCCCATACATAGAGTTGCTGAAAACATTAAATGAAATAATACTGGTTAAGTCCTTATAGGAAGCATTATTTAAGTGTTATATATTATTATTTTCCAGAAATATAGTTGGTGATAATGGTGATAATTCTTCTATCTCTTCTTCAATGAATGTAGCCTACAATTAGATTAATTTACACTAGACATAAAATAGAATGCTATGTGGCAAAATCCTTTAAAGCACAAAAACAAACAAACAAACAAAAAAAACCCTGAAGTGGTCCTGTAGATATTCTTCACAGGCACCCTGAGAATGGCATAAGACAGCTCTATCTCTGGGATGCAATGTTGAAAGTTGTGACTTTAGGAAGACATTTCCAGCTTTCCAGCTTATATATTTAGAGATTAAAAAAAAAAAAAAAAAAAAAAAAACCTCATAGGGCTTTTATATTTCTTAGGTCACTTGATCCTCATATTAACTCTAAAAACTACACAGGGCAGTTACCATCTCCATTTTGAAGTTGAGGAGCCTAAGCAATAGAAAAGTTAGAAAAGGTAACAGAATTGTTCAAGGTCACACAATAAATTTTTAGTGGAGCCAGGATCAGAACCCATGTATCTTAAGTTCTAGCTCAGGGCTCAGAGATAAACCAAATGGGTAGTAAGTTGCTTTTAGACTATCTAGTCTGTAGAAGAAATTTCATAAGGCTGATGAGGTGGCTTCTATTATTTTGCCAGTAACTTGCCTGTTTGCTTTGCAGCAAAATTGACATCAGTCTGAAAACCCAGCCACCCAGCTTAATTTCCTTTTGGCTTTGCATAGGTTAGGGGGAGTCAACAAAATCAGTCACTTATGCTGAGTGTATTATCCACACAGACACTGTGGAAATATACTTGCCAGCTCAATCCATTTTTTATGCATTATTATAGACAAGTTTGAAGCTTGTGGAGAATATGTGATCCTCTTACCAAGGCAGAAGTTGGCTGTGTGAGTTTTAGATCTGGATCTATATGTGCAAGTACTGTGATAGCACATGGTATTGGAGAATTGAATTTTTGAAGTGAGTGGGTCTTGCTTTGGTTATCCTGATTCTCTGTATCTCTATCTACCCTACTCTCACTTCTTCCCTTCAGTACCTGGCCCTTGTCCTTTCAAGCTTCCTCTCATCAGCGTACCTATTAGGTTAGTGCAAAAGTTATTACAAAATTACGTTTGCACAACCTAAATATTTACAGCCATTCATTTACTGTGGGGTAATTAATTGGGCTCCATCCCTAGGGGGATATACAGCTCGATGTTCTCTTTAATTGGCAAATCAATATTTGCTACAATTTATTGAGAACTAAATTATGTACCAGGCCTCTGCCTAGCACTTTAGAAGCATGATCTTATTTGATCCTCATAATAATCCTAAAAAGTGGGTACTATTATTATCCAGTTATGCATCAAGGAAATGGAGTCCCGGAGGAGCTTAGGAATCATGACCAAGGTCTCAAAGTAAGTGCCAGAGCCAGAACTAAGACTCAGGTGTTCTTAACACAGAGCCTATGCTTTCAACTACAACATCATAGAGTTAGATGATCTAGATAGTGGGTGGCAGATATTTCTGTAAGTTGAGAAAAGCTTTTCCTATAAAATAATAAACATAAGCAACCATTTGCTCTGAGTTAGACTGACATCAGCCTGATGCTAATGAACATCACAGACATTTCCAAGGTCTAGATACACATAAGACAGGTGGGGATGAGGAGATTCTGCTGTCCCAGGAACTGAATTCTTTTCTCAAATACTATGTAGTGCCTTTTTTCCCCCAAGCTCTCTGAGATTAAATGAATATATACTAGTGAGCGCTGGCTGTCAGGCTAATGCTAAAGCACTAATTGGTCATTAGCCCATAGACAAAGATCCTAAAGGGTTGGGTTTTGGTCAGACATATAACTAGCCTTCATGTTAAAAGCATAGCAGTAGACACTGAGTCACCTAACGCAGCAAGATCTGTCTGCAGGGTTTTCCTTGGTTTGTAACCTCAGGAAAAAACCCCCACAAGAGTTCCTGAAAGCCTTTTGTTCTCTCACAAATGACCTGACCACTTTCTAACTAAAGATACTCTCAGAGAAAGTGCGTATTTGCTGTAGAAACATCCGGTGGCACTAGATCAATTTGTCATAAGGTCAGAGCAGCTTTAACACCTGGGTTTCCATCTGTACTTGAATGTTCTGCAGAGGAAGTGTCAGTCCAGACTAGGGAATAATGGGATGAGACTGGGGAAGTGAGGGGTGGGATGGAGGAGTGGTGGTAGTACAGACTCTTAGGTGAATTAGACTATATTTGGAAGCTGCTCCATTTAAACCAGTACATAGAACACTATGGTTGAATTTGATTCCCCTGTCAAAGAATTAGCTTGCCTTATGGTATTTCAAAGACTTATTATTTAGAGGGTCAGGATGTCCTTTGAATATTGAACCCAATTTGTTGACAAAGTTATATCAGGAGATGAATGGTAATCACAGCTGAATAAATGCTTATTCTATCAGAGAAAATGGGGCCATCAAAGCTCCACAGTTAACTGGCAAGTTTACTCAAAAAGTTAATTCATAATGGCAAGTCACCCTTTTTCATGAGATTTGGATCCCACTTTGAAAAATTCCCAAGATTTCCTATCTCAGTTTCTGGAGACAATAATTCTTGCTTTCCTAGCCTCCCATTTGAACTTAATGACATAATCATGGGAAAGAGAAAGTGCTTTGTGAATTCAGTTAATTTTTTTTTTCCTTTCTCAATTCTTCTGTATCCAATAATCACATCTTGAAATCACCTAGCTTATATTTTTTTTCCTTGGAACTGTGAGCAGTCATAATTGGCTCCATTTGAAAATCAGTTTCAACATCATAGATCATCAACTTATATTTGATTAATTAAATTAGTTCTCATCAATGTTATGAAGACAGGGAACAAGTTTGGAAACCACCCAGAGAGCTGCCATCATGTGGGGAATTAATCAAGATTCCTAAGAGCCAGGTCCTGACTTCAGTGATGGAAATGGAAAGTAAAACTACTTTATTTTCAGAGACTGCTCTAGTATGATTGAGTTCATTTGAAATATTATTACATATGCATCCTTGAATGATTCTGGGGGGGAAGATCCCAGCTTTAAAGCTAAGCAGACATAGATTTGAATGATAGCTCTGCCATCTTTGCTAGCAAGGTAACCTTGGTCATATGACCTAACCCCTTTGACCTTTAATTTCCTCAACCACAACAAAAAATGGAAATAGTGGTACTCATTTCATAGGAATGCTGTGAGGATTAAATGAGACTGGGAGACTACAGAATAAGAGTCAGGAAATTAGGATTTACATTTTGATTCTGGCTCTTCGTAGCCAGAGGTTAGTCCTTAGGAGAGTAAATTAACCTGTCTGAACCTCAGTTTCCTCATCTGCAAAGTGGAAATAACACCCTGTACTTTATAGATTTTTGATGACCATGCACTTGGTTTGTTGTCATGTAAACAAATAGGTTACTCAAAATCATGGAAAGTTCTCTGGTAATGTAAAGCTGACATGGAGGAGGATAAGGTGATAATGCCTTGTGATTGACACTTTATTTTCTACCTCGGAACCCAAAGTAAGTAAGTGTTTATGTTAAAATGGCTCTCTTCTTCCTGAACTCTAAATATCATGTCACAAATAATGTTTACCAAACAAATATTCAGTGAATTAGAAAATTATCCCTGTAATGAAACTTTTGATTTTTTAAAAAATGCTTATTTATTATCCAGTTGTCATCCCATTACAGACTGTAAGCACATCCAAACAACTGAACTTAAGTGATATTTTGCTTTTCCTTACTCTTTTGTATTGTAAAACATCATGTTAACAAGTTATAAATGCCTAATTCATTTGACAACCATAAGTAAATAAACCATTAGACTGAAAACAGAAGTATCAATACCTGTCCAATCTAGTCAAATAATTGCCTTCACGAACTTTCGTTTGAAATGCAAACATTATGTTCAAAAACTGATTTGGCTGAAATGAGACCAGTAAAAAAAGTTATTTTCATAAAAATGCAATACAGACAATATATGTTGTTCCATATGACAGCCACAGTGTCATATTCTGCTTCTTTAAATTTTATCTATATTTTATTTGATTACTTCTTGTGGCATGGTAGTAGGCAGAATAATGCCCCCCACCCCAAATATGTCTATAATCTAATCTGTTAGGAATATGGTAGGTTCTATATCAAAGTCAAATTAAGGTTGTAAGTGGAATTATGGTTGCTAATCCTTTGACCTCAAAATAGGGAAATTATCATGGATTATCCAGGTGAGCTCAATGAAATCACAGGTTTCCTTAAAAATAGAAGAGGTAGGTGGAAAAGAAAGAATAATATAATATAACAAGGATTCAACCTGCCCTTGCTGGCTTTGAAGATGAAAAATGGCCAAGCACCAATGAATGCAGACAGACTCTGGAAGGTAGAAAAGGAAAAGGAATTGATTTTCTCCCAGGGCCTCCAGAAAGGTATGCAGCCCTGCCAACATGTTAATTTTAATCCAGTGAGACCCACATTAGACTTCTCACTTCCCAAACAGTAAGATAATAGCAAATATGTTGTTTTAAACTACTAAGTGTGTGATAGCTTACCAGCAGCAATAAAAGTTAAAACAGTCAATTACCACTTTTTGTCACTTACTACAGCCATTTGTACACCTCCATTTCTTCTACTAGATTAAGCCTTTTGATCTGACTCTGTGTATTCTTCAAATTTATACTTTATTGCCCCCAACAAAGATATACTATTTGGTAGAGTATCTTTCTATAATATAACTACAAACATTTGTTAACTGATTATAAGAATGAATTACACCAAGTAATCCAAAATCGAATTTTCATCCCATTCTTTGACCTGTGGAATTTTGTGGATGCAGCTAAAGGAGGTATTCAGTCAATTAATCCCCAAAGCTCATCAGTTCCGTGAAGTGTTTAGGTTTCTTTCTTTTTCTTTTTTTATATTTTGGTGATGCTTATATGGAAATATTTTGGATGTATTTTGAACATACACACACATACAAAAACAGCCTTAAATTAAAAAACACGGAAGAAATATGACAGTATAGAGTAGTGGCTATGACCTTGGACTCAAGGGTGAGATAGACTTTGGTTGAATCTTGGATCCAAAATGTATTTACCAGCATTATGACTTTGGACAAATAATTTAAACTCATTGAGCCTCAGTTTTCTCATCTTCAAATGTTGATAATAGTAGGACCTACTTTATACATTCTCATGAGGATTTAATGAGGGAATAAATGTAAAAGCACTTGGCATGAAATCCATGTTTAATCAATGTTAGCCGTGGTGCAGTAGCAAGAATATTGAACTTTTAATTCAAGAAACTTGGGTTTGGGTCTTCTGTTTTATTATTAATTTTCAGTATGATGTTGAGTACATTCCTCCTTTTCTGCCTTTCAGTTTCTTCATCTGTCAAAATAGCCAGATGAATTAGATCCCTAAGGGTTTGTCTAGTTCTAAAATTATCCATCCTTGAGTATCATATTATATTTTTAGACATCACTATCTAGGCCAATTTCTAGATCCTGACAGATCAGTCATCACAGAGCCAAATGATGATCTTTAAGCAAGGTAAAAATTGACCCATCTCCCATGTTTAACCTTTCATATTTATTTTAATATTAACTATATCCCAAGTTCTGTGTGCAACCTGGAAGTACACTATCTTGTGTAATTTATCTGATAATAACTATATATGGAATTTGTTTGATATCAACAATATAAGGGTCCGGGGAGTACTATTTTAGAGAGAGAAAGAAAAATCTTACTTGAGGGAGAAAAGGCAACAGTGAAGAAAACACAGGAACTGTGAAGAAGAAGAAAAAATAAAACTACCATCATAACCACTGTTTAAGTTTCCATTTCCCCCAAGGTTGTTTTCTTTTCAAGTTTGAAGAAGTTGCTTTATGTCTGGGCAGATTTGTGCTGAATAAACATTCTTCTCTCCAGAGAAGGGCCTTGTGTCAAATGGCATTGAGAAGAAATTGCGCTGCCTTTATGCTCAAGCTTTCCCAAAGCTCATGCACTGCTCAAAACTCAAACATTAGTGGAAATAAATGTGGGATCCAGAGAAAAGGGCAACTCAGGGCAACTTCACAGCAGCCCTGACCATTCACTACCCTAAGGGCGCATCCACTGAATTGCAAGGCAGGACACAGACTCTGAGCCAGTTGCTAGGGAGGCCCTAAGCTTTGCAGGGGCAATGGCCAGGTAAGTTGCCCAGCACTTTCCCAGCAGTTTAACCTCTATTTGTTAAAGGATCACTTATTTATTAAAGAAAATAACTGACTTTAAGTTCTATGCTAAAAAAAGGCAAATACTTCAATGACTTTAAATAATGGCAGGGATATTTTTAGTGAAACTGGAATGTGTTTTAAAAGCAATGTAATCCTCTGAATATAACCTTTCATGTGTTTGACTCTCAGTAATTCTCAATAATTTTATCTTCCAAATATACATGTGATGAACATGAACCATTGTCATCAGTAACAGTGACTTAATGAAGCAAATTATTTTTGAAGGGTGGTAGTAGGTAGGGAGATGAGGGAGATACATGTGAACGTATCTGAAGTTGGAGCCATCAGTGATTTGAAAACAAATTTTCAAATAATTCTGGGAATCACTGGTTCTATTTTTTGTGGTGAGCCTATCACAAATTTTCTATTATAGCTGGGACACCTAGAGAATATATCTTCTCTCTAGATTGAGTTAATAAACAGTCCATGTTGATCTGTTTCCTTCTGTTACAAATAAGACAGACAATATTATAATTTTGGTAGAGAAAATAATTATAAAAGATTAATTGCTACAGTGGTTAGTTGATGGAAGTAATAACAAGCTGAAATAAAAACAAAGCTTGATTTTTAATGAACATTGATTTTTTTTTAATTTAACATATGCCTGGGCTCTTTTTCCTAAGATGTTATTATGAACTAGAAAATTCACTCATAGTAATGCTGGTTAGAATCTTAAGGAAAACAGCTTTATCTGTCTTCATCAGCTTCTGCAGAAGGCCACCCTGTTTGTTGGCTAACATCAATGTGAATATAGTCAAGAAAGGGACCCTGGTGCCCAGTGTGTGCCTACAATGGAGTAAAGCCTTTCATTCCACATTTAGAGACAATCTTCCAAAAGCAGCTAGCCTTATAAGAGAAGCTACAAGTGTCTTAAGTTTGTATTGAGGTTCAAATGGCAGATGCTTTTTTGCAGTAGGTTTTGATCAGAGAGTCACAACTTTGTGTGCCTAAAAGCAGGATGGAGAAGAAATTTCTCTAAAATAGAGATCACAAAATTAGGAATATTAGGGCAAAGCAGATACATTGTAACCAAGGCTGGTCCTGCTTGAATTTACAGGTTTGGAACATTAAGGATGATATTGAATAATCATGATTATTCTGTACTTTTTCCTGGATAATCATCTGAATTAGGGGACTCTCAGCCTGGTAATTCTAGAAATAAAAATTTTTATCGTATCGGGCTTTAGATTAAGTGGCCAGTACATTGTGTATGTCATAATACAGGATTAAGAAGACTATGTAGTTAATTGAGAAAGAGATATTCCTTGCCTCAAGCAATTATCAGCTAATCACAAGAAAAAAAATTGCCAAGTATTCCAAAGAATAATAGTACTTATGATGTGTTCAGAGCTCAGCAATTTCTACATTCATTCTGTGTTCAATTTATGAAATCTTCAAACTAGTCAACTACTTAGGCTAAGCTTGGAAAATCTCCATTCATGATTAGAGGAAATTTTTTAAGGATATTAACAGGATCTCTGGCTCTCCCTAAACCTGATTTGCTCAGTAAGGACCTCCATTTTGTCTTCTCACATGAAAGCTATTCCCAAGTCTTTCTTCCCAAAGTCCTCAATTCCCTCAGAACAATAGGCAATCTGTAATACTTGTACATCTGGGCACTTTCAGACAAAGAGCCCTAAGGCTGCTGTGGCTCTCTTTTGGAATTAGCTCATGAAATTAGGTGATTTGGAAGAGGAAAGAGCCCATGGAACGGTTGCTACCCATTGACAAAATCCAGTGACTATTTCAGAACTTGAGAAGTATTTGGCATAATATATTATTGTTTTAATTAATAAAATTGTGTTTTATTAATGGATGTGTGTGATCAGTGTCACTTCTTTGCACAACTTCAGGGCATCCCATTAATATTATATGCTCCCAGGAATGCCATTCACATGGAAACTGATATAAGTGTGCCCCTGGAGTTGGGCAATGAGATGGTATTGCCTGTAGCCTTTGGCCATTTAGTATTTATTTCTTTTTCCAACACAACCTAAGTTTTCTTTAAGACAGTGGTTATTAAGCAGGTACAATTTTATTTCCCTCATTACATTTTGCCAATATCTCGAGACATTTCTAGTTTCACAACTGGGGGAAGGTCCTACTGGCATCTTTGGGTAGAAACCAGGGAAGCTGTCACCTACAACAAAGAATTAGCTGGTAGTGAATGTTATCTTGCTGAGGTTGAAAAAACCCTGCTTTTAGGAGATTCTTCTTTTCTTCATGATTTGCATGCAATCTTTCCTAGGCCTGGAGCTCAAAACTTGTTCATTCAGCCTGTCGTTCTGGGATTTTGAATCTTGATCAAAGTGATACAAGGACAAAAAGTTAACCAAGATACAATACAATAAAAGAAAACATATTTTAAAAACCCATCAAAACCAGCTCAATTCAATGATGGGGACAAGATGAAATTATTGTGTAGTCTCTTTTGCTTGCACATCTAGACCTGGCCTAGTTTCTTTTCTGTTACTAAACCTAGTTCCCCAAACTTCCTGGCCATCCTTGAGATATACTTCTGATAAATTCCCTTTTGGCTTTAATTAGCAAAAGTTTGATTCTGTTCCTCGCAATCTAAGAATGCTATGGGAAGCACACATTTTTAGAGAAAGAATACCACTGGGAAGTTAATTTGGAGATTGTGTTTATTTGTTCCATAATGTCACATACTATCTTATTTGCTGGATTATGTGAGACATGATCTTTATCCTCCAGGAGCTTAAAAATATAGAATAGGAAGACAAGACATACCCATGTAATGTGAGGTTTAATTTGTATTCAAAGTAGTGCATGTCATGAACCAAATGGGTGGTTCAAAGGAATAGTAAATGCTTTAGGATTTAAGAGAGGAGAAAGATTAGCTTGGGCTGTTATTAAGGAAGGCTTTCTGGAGGATTCAAGACTTAAACAAGTTTTTGGAGGATAGTTAGGACTTGGGATGAAAATAAGAAAGGGGGAGGTCTTAGAGTGTTGTGGGCCTGGTGAAATCAGACAGAACTCAATTCAGGTCCCTTCTTTAGATTCAAGAATAAGCTGCTTGACTTTGGGCAACTTATTTGTAAAATGTAATATAAAATGTCTTAAAACAGCCTAGAACAGTAGATATTAAGTAAATGATAACTATGGTAGCTATTTTTATTTGCTACCAAACTTAGAGGAAGAGTTTAAGCTATGATGCATAGTTGGAAATTAATGCAATGTGAATGAGGAAAGTAACTTGTCTATAGCATCAATAAAATAGAAGATAGGTGGGTAAAAAGGCAGGAAAGGCTGGGCACCGTGGCTCGCACCTGTAATCCCAGCACTTTGGGAGGCCAAGACGGGTGGATCACCTGAGGTCAGGAGTTCGAAACCAGTCTGACCAACATAGAGAAACCCCATCTCTACTAAAAATATAAAATTATCCGGGCGTGGTGGTTCATGCCTTTAATCCCAGCTACTCGGGAGGCTGAGGCAGGAGAATCGCTTGAACCTGGGAGGCGGAAGTTGAGGTGAGCTGAGATTGTGCCATTGCACTCCAGCCTGGGCAACAAGAGTGAAACTACATATCAAAAATAAAATAAAATAAAATAAAATAAAATAAAATAAATAAAATAAAATAAGAAAGTTATTAAGGCTAGACTATGGCTGCCTTTATGTTCCCAGGTGACAAGTTCACAGTTTATCCTCCTGTAAATGTAGGAAACATTGGTAGGTTTTGAATGGTTAAATGTTATGACAAAAATAGTGATTTTAGAATGTGATTTTAGTGCTGGTATGCTGAATGGATTTGGAAGGATCCATTTCATTGACCATAATATACAAATTCCAAAATAACTTCATTCACAGAAATTAATGAGTTTCTGTCCTTCTACTCCCTCCCACTTGGTCTTTCTGGCCAATCTAATTAAACAGGTAAGTCAACAACAAAAGAGGACAATGAAAATTGTCATAACAGTAGGTAACACTTGGGCAATGTAGTCAAATTGATTTATTCAATTAAACAGAGGAGTCTACTTATTTTTTATACTAAGTTCATGGAAATTGACCAATCATTTCAGTCAAACCAGTTGATCTGGCTGTACATATAGATAAAATCATTGCCTATAATGGAAAAGAAAAAGTTATTTTGAGCATTCTTCTCAGGAAAGTTAGTGTCAAACACATAAAACCTAGTTTTAGGAAGAAGAAGGCAGTAATAGTAGTAGCTTCACTAACACGTTAAGACTAGTGTCATGGTATACTCAGTAAAGCAATTATATTTAAGGATAATTAAATATAAGCAGCTACTGAGGTAAGTGCAGTGGAGAAATTGTACACTGAAACGTTAGTACCAAAATGTATCCTTTGCTCCCATTCTTTCAATCAAAGCATGAAGCTTAAGCAGCAAATTCAAAGATTAGCTCAGACCCCAATTAGTCCCCCTTGAGGTCCAGGATGAGATTCCTAATAAAATTGTAAATATCTGCACTGTTGTTTAGGGGACTTGGTATTGACAGTTCTTTCTTTCCTTTCACAAATAGTAACTGAGTTTCAGATGAGATTTAAAAATAAAAATAAATAAGAAATGAGCTTGCCTGCCTGTGGCAGCATGCACTCTAGCTAATCTGCAAATGCTATAATTATGCAAAGTGCTGATAGATTTGTCTCTGGGCTGGTGGTCAGGATCCAGATGAACTGCTGCAGTTGCCGCTCTATCATCACAAATGTTCTGCACTTCTTACCAATTCTCAGGCCTAAACATGATATTGGAATTTAAAGAGGCACCATAGCCTTATATCCCATTGAGCTGTGCTGGGATAAGTGCCAGTTCATCTCTTTCCATTCACGGGTTTAGGGGGAAAAAGTGTATATGTGTGGGGTGTCCTACAGGGATCATGTTTCAACTGGCTGTTTGACACAAAGCCATTTCCATTGGACTAGGAGCCCTAGTGTAATTAGTGTGGAGTCAAAGAGGCTAAAACCACTGACTCAGTATTGAGCTCTTTACCTGTCTACTGCCTACAACTTATATCCTGTTTTTCTATTCATCTTGCAAGTGGGGGCTTTAGGTTACAAGGGGACACCAAATTAGACAATATAAGCTTCGTTTAACTTCATATCTAAATTGGTCACATTTGTAACTGTCTTCTTTACCTTACAAGGTCATCATGAAGATAATATGAGCTAATGTATCTGAAAGCACTTTGAAACTTATGAACCACCTATAAATGTAAGACACTTAAAATTATCATTAATACTAGTGAATGTCACTTCAGCTATTGATATTTAACAATAATAAAATTAGGGTAAATACATCCATAGTCCATGGCAGAAGATAAGGGAAGGGGAAAACAATGACCCCAAACTCGTCCTGCTGAAAGCAGAGCAAGATCGTCATTTCCATACATGAAATACATTCCTTACAATTGCTTCCTACCTATCACATTCCAGTTAATTCATCTGGAAGAAGGAAATATTTTAAAATAAGATTGCCTAAGAATAGTTTCCAGCAAGCTAAATGTATATAATTTGGATGTGTAAGGTAAATTGACAATAATTCTATAAAGAAATCAAAATGGGTTTTTATTAATAAAGTGAAAAATGGTTGGATTTAATTTTAATTTTATTTATGTTTTGAATGCATAGCATATGCAGATGGTTCAAAATATAAAGGCATATAGTGAAGATTAAATCTTCCTTCTGCCTGCCCATGCCACCCTTTCCTTACCCACCACAGTCACTCTGCCATCCACTCCCTCTCTTCAGAGGACACTACTGTTACCAATTGTACATGTATCCATCTAGAAATATTTCATACATATACAAACATTTATATATGCATATGTATGTTTTATACTCGAAATAGCATGCTGTGCATACTATTTGGGACCTTGTTTTTCTCATTAAACAGTATACCTTGGAAATATTTTAATATCTAATCTACAGATTTACTTAATTCTTTTTAACAGCAGTATCATAATATGTCATTATATGAAATCACCACATTTGTAACAAGGCTCCTACTGATGGAAATTGAAGTTGTTTCCAATATTTTACTATTAAAAATAATAGCAAACTACAACAAAATTGAACATCTGATATAACTGGATTTTAAATTCAAACATACAAATTTTGTTTAACATATATGATTATGTTTATATATTAACATAATTATATATGTTAACATATATTCCTTATGTTTCTAATAATATTTAAAAATCAGATTATTAAGAGTAACTGTAGTATTTATGAAAAGAAGACTAGATATTATATTAGTAGGTCTAAATTATGCCCAAATCAACTTAATTAAAACAAAAATGTTGTTCAATTCCATAAGGAAAATACATGTTGTATGTCATCTTGAATGATGTGTTGGAAAAATGAAGGCAATTAATTCACTAAAACTTTTCTACTTCAGGCAGTTCAGGTATTAGGAAGAGAAAGCTAATGTGCCATAAAGCTCTTTCCTAAGTATATTTCTGGTGCATTTGTTTATTATCAACAACTATTTTGGGAATCTCTCCAAATTTGTATTTTTCCCTAACCTTACTTGTCCTGTAATCAACTTTTATTTCTCTCTTTCTCTTCTAAATATCCTGCAAATTGTATGAGATCTTCTCTCATGTTGGCAGGGAATTCCTAAGCTAGTCAATTAATGGTGGTTTAATCATTATAGCACAATCCTATGCTATTCCTCCTGTGAATTATAAAAAAGTATAAAACATTTCTTTTTAGTAGGTAAGAGTCCAGTTGGATATTTGAAGCAAGACATAAATACATAATCAGTTAAAGGGAATTCAGGATATAAGCAATAGTTTGATATAAGAGTTATTTTATGACAACAATACACATGACGTTATGTATCTGTATGCTGAGTCCTCTCATTTCTTTCTTCCAGGTGCCTCTCAGATTTGTCCTCTCATAAACATAAAATTCCCCAAACTCCACCCTAGTGTGACTGCTCACCACCACCCATCCCCACACTGCAGCATTGTTTCCTCAATCTCTTAGTTTTTTGTTCTTCTCTCAGCCCAATACACATATTAAGCCAATCATCATTAGACAGCACTTCCTTTGAGTCTTTTTTTGTTCCAAGATCTACAGTGACACTCCAGCCTAGAACATCATGTCCAAATTCCTCTGCCTGTTACTCGGAGTCCACCAGAATTGAGCTACATCCTATCTATCTAGTTTCATTTTAAATTCATGATTTGACCACTTTTGGCCTTCTTCGTCGGATCGTTTTCATCGGCCTTCAGTAATAGCTTGTGAGGATTCTAATCTTAACATGTTAATCTATCCTGATAATCTTTTATTATGATTATACCTTAAGTTCTGGGTATGTGCATAGCGGTGAGTTTCTTATGTATACTTTTGTGCCATGTTGCTATGCTGCGCACCATCAACTCGTCAGCACACCCATCGCTTCGTCATTTACATCAGGTATAACTCCCAATGCAATCCCCCCTCCCTTATGATAGGCCCGGTGTGTGTGATGTTCCCCTTCGAGTCAAGTGATCTCATTGTTCAGTTCCCACCTATGAGTGAGAACATCATTATTTGGTTTTTCTGTTCTTGATAGTTTGCTTTAAGAATGATGGTTTCCAGCTGCATCCATGTCCTACAAAGGACACAAACTCATCCTTTTGTGGCTGCATGGTATTCCGTGGTGTATATGTGCCATTTTCTTAATCCAATCTGTCACTGATGGACACATTTGGTTGATTCAAGTCTTTGCTATTGTGAATAGTGCGCCAATAAACATACATGTGTGTGTCTTTATAGCAGCATGATTTACCAATCAACACGGGTATATACTCGATAATGGGATGGCTACGGAGTCATATGGTACATCTGGATCGCGGTCGCCATACTGTTTTCCATAATGGTTGAACTAGTTTGCAATCCTTACTAACGGTGTAGTGTTCCTATTTCTCCGCATCCTCCAGCACCTGTTGTTTCCTGACTTTTAATGATTGTATTCTAACTGGTGGCTGAGATGGTATCTCATTAATAATTCTAATTATTCTCAAATGTAGTAATGATAAACATTTTGTATCTGTTGGCTGTATGAATGTCTTCTTTTTGAGAAATGTCTGTTCTATCCTTGCCCACTTTTGATGGGGTTGTTTGTTTTCTTGTAAATTTGTTTGAGTTCTTTGTAGGTTCTGGATATTAGCCCTTTGTCAGATGAGTAGTGCAAAAATGTTCTCCCCATTCTGTAGGTTGCCTGTTCACTCTGATGGTAGTTTCTTTGCTGTGCTGAAGCTCTTTAATTTAATGAGATCCCATTTGTCAATTTTGGCTTTGCTGCCGTTGCTTTTGGTGTTTTTGGACATGAAGTCTTTTGTCCAGCAACCTATATCTGAATAATTTACTACCTAGGTTTTCCTCTAGGGTTTTATGGTGATAGGTCTAACATTTAAGTCTCTAATCATCTTGAATTAATTTTAGGTATAGGGTAGAGGAAGGGATCAGTTTCAGCTTTCTGCTATGGCTGTATTTTACCAGCACCATTTATTAATGGGAATCCTTTCCCCATTTCTTGTTCTCAGGTTTGTCAAAGATCAGATGGCTGTATGTGTGGTATTATTTCTGAGGACTCTGTTCTGTTCCATTGGTCTGTGTCTGTTTGGTGCTCCCAATTATGCATTTTCAGTTGCTAGCCAGCCTTGTGGTGCAGTTTGAAGTCGAGTAGCATGATGCCTCCGGCTTTGTTCTTTTGACTTAGGATTGTCTTGGAATGCGGGCTCTTTGGTTCCATATGAACTTTAAAGCAGTTTTTCAATTCTGTGAAGAAAGTCATTGGTAGTGGGGATAGCTTGTGAATCTATAAATTACCTTGGGCAGTGGCCATTTCATGATGACTGGCTTTGTAATTTATGTTCTTCCATTTGTTTGTGTCTCTTTTATTTCACTGAGCAGTGGTTTGTAGTTCTCCTTGAAGAGGTCCTTTACATCCTTGTAAGTTGGATTCTAGGTATTTTATTCTCTTTGAAGCAATTGTGAATGGAAGTTCATTCTGTTTGTCTGTTACTGGTGTCTGAATGGTTCTGATTTTTGCACATTAATTTTGTATCTGAGACTTTGCTGAGTTGCTTATCAGCAAAAGGAGATTTTGGGCTGAGGCATTGGGATTTTCTAAATATACAATCATGTCTGCAAGGGACAACTTGACTTCTACTCTAGTGGTGCAACCGGTTTAATATAACGCTTTGATTGCCTAATAGAACTTCCAACACTGTGTTGAATAGAGTAGTGAGAGCATCCCTATCTATTCACCAGTTTTCAAGCGAATTTTCAGTTTTACTTACATTCAGTATGATATTAGCTGTGGAGTTTAATCATAATAGCTCTTATTATTTGAGAATAACGTTCCATCAATACCGAAGATTTATTGGCGTTTTTAGCATGAAGGAGCTGTTGAATTTTTGTCAAAAGCACTTTCTGCATCTATTGAATATCATGTGGTTCTTGTCTTTGGTTCTGTTTATACTGGATTATGTTTATTGATTTAGAATGTTGAACCAGCATCCCAAGGGATGAAGCCCACTTGATCATGGTGGATAAGCTTTTGATGTGCTGCTGAATCTGGTTGCCAGTATTTTATTGAAATTTTTGCATCACGTGTTCATCGAGGGATATTGGTCTAAAATTCTCTTTTTGTGTCTCTGCCAGGCTTTGGTATCAGGATGATGTTGGCCTCATAAAATGAGTTGGGGAGGATTCCTTCTTTTCTATTGATTGGAATAGTTTCAGAAGGAATGGTACCGAAGCTCCTTGTACCTCTGGTAGAATTCAGCTGTGAATCCATCGGTCCTGAACTTTTGGTTGGTAGGCTATTAATTATTGCCTCAATTTCAAACCTCACTATTAGTCTATTCAGGAATTCAACTTCTTCTAGTTTGTCTTGGAAAGAAGTGTAAGTGTCAGAAGTATCCATTTCCTCTAATTTTCCTAGTTATTTCTTGTAAAGATGTTTATATTATTCTCTGATAGCAGTTGTATTTCTGTAAATTCGATGATATCCCTTTATTTTAATACATCTATTTGAATTCTTCTCTCTTTTCTTTGGTCTTTAGCGGTCTGTCAATTTTTGTTGTCTTTTCAAAAACGCTCCTGGTTAAATTTTTGGGGTTTTTGTGTCTCTATCTCCTTCTTATCTGATCTTGGTTATTTTCTTGCCTTCAACTGGCTTTTGAATGTGTTGCTCTTGCTATAGTTCTTTTGTTGTGATGTTAGGTGTCAGATTTTTGGGTTTTCTCTTGTGGCATTTGGTGCTTTTAAATTTCCCTCTGCTTTAAATGTGTCCCAGAGATTCTGGTGATATTTGTATCTTTGTTCTCATTGGTTTCAGAACATCTTTATTCTGCCTTCCGCATTTAGGTTATGTACCCAGTAGTCATTCAGAACGGGACGTTCGTTTCCGTAGTTGAGCAGTTTGATTGAGTTTTCTTAGTCCTGAGTTCTGGTTGTGGTCTGAGGAGACAGTTTGTTATAATTTCTGTTCTTGTACATTTGCTGAGGAGTGCTTACTTCCAATTATGTGGTCAATTTTGGAACCGATACCTTTGATGTGAATTCACTTCGAAAAGAATATATATTCTGTTGATTTGGGGTGGAGAGTTCTATAGATGTCATAGATGCTTGCTGCAGAATGAGTTCAATTCCTGGATATCCTTGTTAACTTTCTGTCTCGTTGATTTTCTAATGTTGACAGTGGGTGTTGAAGTCTCCCATTATTATTGTGTAAGTCTAGTCTCTTTGTAAGACTCTAAGGACTTGCTTTATGAATCTGGGTGCTCCTGTGTTAAGTTGCATATATATTTAGGATAGTTAAGCTCTTCCTGTGGGGTGATCAGCATTATGTAATGGCCTTCTTTGTCTCTTTTGATCTTTGATGGTTTAAAGTCTATTTTATCAGAGACTAGTATTGCAACCTCTTTTTTTGTTCTCCATTTTGCTTGGTAAATCTTCCTCCATCCCTTTGTTGCTTTTTGAACCTATGTGTCTCTGCGTTATTGAGATGGGTCTCCTGAATACCACAACAGACTGATGGATCTTGACTCTTTATCCAGTTTGCCAGTCTGTGTCTTTTTTTAATTTGGAGCATTTAGTCCATTTACATTTAAAGGTTAATATTGTTATTATTGTGATCTTGATCCTGCCATTATGATATTAACTTTAGTTATTTTATGGTTAGTTGATGCAGTTTCTTCCTAGCCTAAATGGTCTTTACATTTGGCGTGTTTTGCTATTGGCTGCTGCGGTTTGTTTTACTTTCGTGTTGATTGGCTGGCTAGGATTATTTGTGAGGCGAGCACGGTGAATAAAATCTCTAAGCATTGCTATCTGTAAAATTTTATTTCTCCTTATGAAACTTTAGTTTGGCTGAATGAAATTCTGGGTTTAAAATTCTTTTCTTTAGAATGTTGAATATTAGCCCCCACTCTCTTCTGGCTTGTAGAAGTTTCTGCGAAGATCTGCTGTTAGTCGATGGGCTTCCCCTTTGTGGAGTAACCCGACCTTTCTCTCTGGCTGCCTTAAGATTTTCCTTCATTTCAACTTTGGTGAATCTGGCAATTATGTGTCTTAGTTGCTCTTCACCGGTATCTTTGTGGCGTTCTCTGTACTTCTGGATTTGAATGTTGACTATAGGTTAGGGATTCTCTGGATGACCCTGAAAGTGTTTTCAACTTGGATTCCATTTTCCCCCTCACTTTCAGGCACCACAATCAGGCGATAGATTTGGTCTTTTTTACATGTCCTTTTCTTGCAGGCTTTGTTCGCTTCTTTTTCTTCTTTTTCTTTGGTTTTCTCTTCTGCGGCTGTTTTTAGTTCATTTGATCCTCAATGGCTGATACTCTTTCTTCAGTTGATCAGTGGTTACTGAAGCTTGTGCATTTGTCGCGTGGTTGTGGAGTGTCATGGTTTTCATCTCTTTCGTTTCGTTTATGACCTTCTCTGCATTAATTACTCTAGCCATCAATTCTTCCACTTTTTCAGATTGCGGATTTCTTTAGCTGGAGTGCTAATTCCTCGCTTTAGCTCTGAGAGCTGATGGACTGAAGCCTTCTTCTCTCATCTTCGTCAAAGTCATTCTCCATCAAGCTTTGATCCATTGCTGGCGATGAGCTCTTAAGCTCGCTTGCCGGGGAGATAAGCTCTGTACACTAATTCCAACTACCCGTCCTTTTTCCCCATCTTTTGTGGTTTTATCTGCCTCTGGTCTTTGATGATGATGGTGATGTACTGATGGGGTTTTGGTGTAGGTGTCCTTCCTGTTTGATAGTTTTCCTTCTAACAGTCCGTCAGCTGGAAACCTGTTGGGGTGGCAGAAGTCCACTCAGACCCTGTTTGCCTGGGTGTCGGCAGCAGCAGGAGCTGCAGAAGATAGAATATTGCTGGTGGCGAGGTGTACCTGTCTGATTCTTGCTTTGGATGCTTCCTCTCAGGGGTGTACTCCACCCTGTGGTGTGGGGGTGTCAGACTGCCCTGGTGGGGGATGTCTCCCAGTTGAGTTACTCGGGGTCAGGAGGAGCCCTTGAGGAGCGAGCAGTCTGTCCCTTCTCAGATCTCAGCCTCCGTGTTGGGAGATCACTGCTCTCTTCAAAGCTGTCAGACAGAGTCGTTTACATCTGCAGAGGTTTCTGCTGCTGTTGTTATTTAAACTTCAGCACAATACCTCCCAGCCTCGCTGCTGCCTTGCCAGGAGATCGCAGACTGCTGTGCTAGCAATGAGGGAGGCTCCGTGGGCGTGGGACCATCCCGGCCAGGTGTGGGATATAATCTCCTGCTGTGCCTGTTTGCTTAAAGCGCAGTATTGGGGTGGGAGTTACCCCATTTTCCAGGTGTTGTGTGTCTCAGTTCCCCTGGCTAGGAAAAGGGATTCCCTTTCCCCTTGCGCTTCCCAGGTGAGCGATGCCTCGCCCTGCTTCAGCTCTCGCTGGTCGGGCTGCAGCAGCTGACCAGCACCAATTGTCCAGCACTCCCTAGTGAGATGAATCCAGTACCTCAGTTGAAAATGCAGAAATCACTGGTCTTCTGTGTCGCTCATGCCAGGAGTTGGAGACTGGAGCTGTTCCTATTCGGCCATCTTGCTCCGCCCCCCTTCCTGATAATCTTTTGAAAATCCCTTTGAGAATCTTCTAAGAATCTTTTCTTCTTTACTCTCTGCCTTTCCAAATCTTCTCCATCCCTTAAGTTTCATATGAAGATCCATTCTCTTTATAAAACTTTCCTCAAACCTTCCAGCCAATATTGACCTCTCCTGTCTCCATTTCTTTACCACCTATATATAGCCTTATAGCTCAAATGCTATATTCTATGTTCTATTCTCTATTATAGTGTGCTAATCCTGTATTCATAGTCCTGTATTATAAATTGAGGGCAAAGATAAAGACTTTGCTTTCTTTCCCTTTAGTACCTAGCACAAGACTTGGAGTATAAAACATGCTTAATTTGTATTTTTGATCAATTATCCTAATGAAGATATCATTGCTTTATTATATTGTTTTGGAGGTTGCAGTGGAGAGTGGGGGATAATTCAGAGGTTTTGAAGATCCATGTCACTAAAAATGTCCATTAGGGTAATATTTCATTGAGAATACCACTACAAAGCATATATGAGGATTTCCTATTTCTCAATTATACTTTAAAAATATATATTTCTTTATACTTACAAATTTATAAAAACCACCCAAAATAGTCCATTTGTTTCATCTTGTTGGAAAATGTAGTTGTCAAAATGTCCTATTTACAGTGAATCAGTGGTGCACTAAATGTGCTGGGGAATGGATATTGTATGGATAGAGTAACTACCCAAGTAGGAACACTGTCTAATAAATGTTTACACACCATCAAGTCTACAAACATTAAATATCATACATGATAGAATCTTTCTCATCCTGTAATTTATCTCAATTTTTCCATTACTTTCTTTCATTTTCTCTTCTAGCTTTACTCACAGACAAGCCTCCTAAGCCATTGTTCCCCATGGAGAATCAGCCAAGTGTTATAGATGTCCAGCTGGGTAAGTCCCCTCCTTGGAATAACACTTCCTAAACTTGCCCTCTCTTAACAGATGGGGAAAATTGCATGAACCGGGAAAGGTTTATTGCCACTGTTATTACATGCAAATCAATTTGTGTTCTGCTCATTTATAACCCTGGAGTTCAGTGCAATAGCAGTTTAAGGAAACTAGTTTGTATTGCATCAAAAAATGGTAATACTAATTAGTTACACTGGGTATTAAGTGTGCTGTATGACAGAGCTTTTTAACTCTGTGATTGATAGATTCATGAGTGTCTTGCATTGGTGATTGTTACAGAAAATTTTTCATACATGTCAGCCAAAATTTTTATTTGGACAGCATTAACTCCTGGAGACCAAGCACTTCTTGAAATAAAATACAGGCCTTTGGTTTAGCCTTTAAAATGATTTGATAATATTATTTTCAATATCACAATCCAGGGCCATTTAAAACTTGTTTTTAGGTTGGGATCCTGAATATTTATCAATCATATGATGTTGGGAAAAGTGACAAGTTGACTTATGAGTGCTACTGTCCTTGTACACACTCAAATAAGGACACAAGGTATTGCACCTCTTTTTAGAGATCCTACTGCTAATCCTTGTAATTTTAAGTACTGTAAGCTAAAAACTCAGAGACCTGCTAGGATCTCTTTCAAATTGTGGCCTTTAATTTAAATCATGCCCTTTAACATTTTCAAGATTTCATCTGTCTTAGATTTCATTCTAGTGTTCTAAATTTCTTCAATTTTAAACAGAAGAACCACAAGAGAACTGAGTAAATATGCTTTAAATGTATTGGGCTTACACTGAATATATGATTTATTGATAGTTGTGACCATAGTGGTCTCTATCCATTATACAGCCAGGGAAGACAAATTGATCCCAATTTTCACTCACTTAGAAAGGTTTTTGTTGTTGTTTAATTTTTAATTATTGTGGGTACCTAATAGGTGTGTAAATTTATAGAGTACATGAAATTTTTTGATACAGGCATACAATGTATAATAATCACATCAGGGTGAATGGAGTGTCCATCACCTCAAACATTTATTCTTTCTTTGTGTTACAAACAGTCTGGTTATAATATTTTAGTTATTTTAAGATGCACGATAAATTATTGTTGACTGTAGTCACCCTGTTGTGCTATTAAATACTAGAACTTATTTATTCTAACTATATTTGCATGCCCATTAACCATTCCTACTTCCACCACACCCAAAACCTTCCTAGCCTCTGATAACTATCATTCTACTCTCTATCTCCATGAGTTCAATTGTTTTAATTTTTTAGTTCCCCAAAATAAGTGCGAACATGTGAAATTCGTCTTTCTGTGCATGGTTCATTTCACTTAATGTAATGGCCTCCAGTTTCACCCATGTTGTTGCAAATCACTGGATCTCATTCTTTTTTTATGACTGAATAGTATTCCATTGTGTATATGTACCACATTTTATTTATCCATTTGTCTGTTGATGGACACTTACATTGTTTCCAAATCTTGGCTATTGTGAATAGTGCTGTAATAAACATGGGAATACAGATATCTCTTTGATATAATGATTTCCTTTCTTTTGGGTATATGCCTAGCCGTGGGATTGCAGGATCATCTGGTAGCTCTATTTTTAGTTTATTGAGGAACCTCCAAACCGTTCTCCACAGTGGCTGTACTAATTTACGTTCCCACTAACAGTGGACATTTGGGTTCCCTTTGCTCCATATCCTCTCCAGCATTTGTTATTGCCTCTCTTTTGGATGAAAGCCATTTTGATTAGGGTGAGACGATATCTCCTTGTAGTTTTTGGAAGTTTTGACTAAACTTTTGATCCTTATAATTCAACTGGAATTGTTGGAAACTTATTTATATCTTGAAAATAAGAGAGAGAAAATTGTATTCCTAATGTTCACTTTTCCAAAATGAAATATAGCAAATATTAGTTTTTAAATAAACCTAGCAATGTGAGTACCTAAGTTAAACATTTTAAACAAAACAAAAAGAAATTAATAAACATGTTGTTAAGAGTGGACTGTGGAAATGGTGAATATTTAGAAATAATGAAATATTAGACTGTGGCTCTTCTTATGTCCCCATATTGTTTTGCAGTCATTATATTTTGTTAGAGCCAAATCTAGATATGCTGATACCCTTACTGACCATATGATACATTTTACTAACATCTCTCTACCTCGAACTGGGATAAAAATATTCTAAGGGAACTTTGTGGTTCCAGGGGTTACATGGAACCATATGATGGTCTCATATCATTAGTTTCCATGGAAATTCAAGTGGATAAATTGTTTTCATACCAAAACACATATATATATAAAGCAACATTTGCATGATAAAATATACATGATAAGCCCAGGCGTGGTGGCTCATGCTTGTAATCCCAGCACCACTTTGCAAGGCCGAGGAGGGCAGATCACAAGGTCAGGAGATCGAGACCATCCTGATTAACACAGTGAAACCCCGTCTCTACTAAAAATACAAAAAAGTAGCCAGGTGTGGTGGCAGACACCTGTAGTCACAGCTACTCAGGAGGCTGAGGCAGGAGAATGGTGTGAACCCCAGAGGTGAAGCTTGCAGTGAGCTGAGATCATACCACTGCACTCCATCCTGGGTGACAGAGTGAGACTCCATCTCAAAAAAAAAAAAAAAAAAAAAAAAGTGCTTGATAAGATTCACAAACAAAATGTGAGTAAATTTTATGTTTGTGGTCCCTGGAGGAATACCTTCTGTACTCTCCTCTGCTACTAGGCACACAACAGCAAAGTTTGAAAAGTACTGATCCAAAGCAAGGAGAAGGACCGTTGTAGAAGATACATTCCATTCAGATTCGCTGGGTGCAACACCTGTATGTACTGTTCAGGACATCTACAAGATGTGTACTTTGTATAAACCTGTATTCTAACATAGATATATATGCCAAAACACCCTACCAAATATTACCATCCTATAAGATTACTAAAATAATTTACTTCCAATTTACATTAGATGTAAGGATGAACTTTTCGGCTTTTAGTTTGTAACGCAGTTGGAAACAACTTTATTGACAGAAAGATGGAGACCTGCTTATTTTTCATCCCAGAAAGGCTGTTACTCTGAGATGTTAAACAACCATATAATTCAGAGAAAGAAAAGCAAAATCAGTCAAACTAGATCTTTGGCATTTCAAGGAGCACATGACTGATTAATTTTACGTGATTTTAACTCTTTCATGGATTTATTTAGTACCATTTATTCACAATTGGAAATCATTTTATAAGTTGCTCTTATACCTCAATAGTCAGCTGACATTATGAGCACTATAAATGTCAAAGAGCTCCTCTGTGTCAGTGGGAGTTCTGCAGTCAGAATCATGAGACATTAGAAAACACCAGGTGTAAAAAAGAGATACAGAAAGATAACTGGGACGATTGGATATCTCTGTCTATGTCTGGAAAACTTGCAGAATTCAGTAAGGTAATGAAAACTTCTGGAAATTGTTTTCCTTCAGTTTCTGAAGTTTATCAAACACATTCAGTTCTGGACATCCTAAAGCTAGAACTGAAATTAGAACTGCCAAGAAATACAAAAATCCAATCCATATGGCTAAACACATTATCAACTTTCAGTTTCCCAAATCCTATTACTTAAAATTTTAGACAACATTGTAGTAGATTAAAGTTGGCCATAGATTTTTGGCTACTCCTAATATCTAAACTTGAGTTTTCATTCTTCACAGTTGACCAATAGAGTGTGGCAAAAGTGATGTTCTGAAATTTTAGAGGCTGAGTCAAAAGAAACTTACAACTTCTGTCCCAGTGTTTTGGTCCACTATGAAACCACCATGCTGTTTGAAGTTTAAGTTATATAGAGAGGCACTAGAGGATGAGACACAATATGGTGGGAGAGAGAGGTCAACTAGCACTAAGACACCAACATAAGTGAAGAAGATATCTTGGAAGTGGATCCTTCAGCTCTAGCTTCCCTGACTTATGCCATGTAGATCACAGACAAACCACTGAGCTGAACTCTTCTCAAATTTATGAGCCCAAAATTCACGAGCAAAGTAAAGTGGTTGTCATTGGCCATTAAGTTATGGGTAGTTTGTTAAGTAATTAGTAGATAACTTGAACAAACATTAATTAGTTTATCTAGAGCATTATTAATTTTATTTTTCCCATGGACAAGAATTTCATGCAGCAATTTTATGCAAAATGAGACACATTTTAGGAAATACTTGAGTATCAGCTTCAAGGTAGTTTTAGAAAACATGGTCTGGAATAAATGTTCATGTGTTCATTTGAGGGTTACACTCTGTTCTCAGTTCTGAATATTTCTAAAAGAAATTCAGTAAATGAAAAATTTCAGTAGAAATAAATACTTTTCATGCAGGGAGTTGGCATCAGTACAGATATTTTGTTATGTCTCTAGAGGAAAATAAACATCTTGACTTTCTCTCTCCTATAGTGTAAGCCATTAGTCATTTGCAAAGTTCTAGAAATTTACATACGTTTTTGCTGACTTGGTGATGACAGTTTGGTTGTTGCTAAATTGTGTTCACCTTGTAATACTGAAAGAAGATTAATTTTCACTAAATAACCATATATTTTGAGATGATAAACACATTCTTAACAAAATAATCTGAAAACTATTGCTCTCGCAAAAAAAGTCTATGTAACTACTAAAGTTCCCTGTGGTAATGTATGATATATAAAAGATAAAACAATGTACAACACACACATGCAAAATTCCAATTTGATCCTGTTATCCTTTATTTTTTCTCTCGCTGAAGGTAAATTTAGCTTTAAATTTGAGAAATAAACCTTGACTATACCAAGGCTAATTCTTTTCTTAGCAGTTGAAAAAAATATATTTTCAGTAATTTTTTCTAAGTAAAACAACACTGTATTACAATATACAAAGTTATTTTACACCGTTAATACCAATTTATTAAAATATTGTAAGGACATGTGCCCCATTTGAAATATATTCATGCTACATAGACCCTTTTTATAAACTACTTCTTTTCATGAGACCCAAATGCATGCTTTACAAACTGTAACACACTCCTGAAAGCTTTGAAAAAGTCATGAACACATTTGCATGAAAGATTTGAGATCTGCTATCTAATTTTAATTAAAGGTGAGTTTGAAAATGTGCTCTGTTCTTCTGACTGATGATGATAATTTTCTTTTCTTTTCTTTTCTTTCTTTCTTTCTTTTTTTTTTTAAGATGGAGCCTTGCTCTGTCACCCAGGCTGGAGTGCAGTGGCATGATCTCAACTCACTGCAAACTCTGCCTCCCCAGTTCAAGTGATTCTCCTGTCTCAGCCTCCCAAGAAGCTGGAATCACAGTCACGTGCCACCACGTCCAGCTAATTTTTGTATTTTTAGTAGAGATTGGGTTTCGCTGTGTTGGCCAGGCTGGTCTCAAACTCCTGACCTCAGGTGATCCACCCGCCTCGGCCTCCCAAAGTGCTGGTATTACAGGTGTGAGCCATAGAGCCTGGCCGATAATTTTCTTTTTGGCAGTTTCTTAAAACTTAAAATAAGCTAGACAGCATTATGCAGAAAACACATATAAACATTTACTTTCTCTTTTTGTGTGAATCAAAAAGGAGGCCTGGGGGACCTAAGGTAGATCAGAAAAACTCAGACAAGTAGAACAGTCCAAGCTAATTGGGTTACTTTGGATGTTTCAAAAAGCCAGTAGTTCATCTCTAGGCAAATGTGATCCAGTATAAAAGATTCTTTTTTTCTATTCTCATTCAGAATTTATTTTATTTTTACAGGCTATTCAGATTCATATTTCATGAGTGTGTTATGTGCTATTGGCTCAAACTTTCTCCATGTGTGTAAGAAGTGTTAATCTTCATCAGGAATCAATTTCCCTAACATATCACTTTCTACTGAAAATTATATCATATTCCCTAAGAAACCAGTGTAAAAGACTCTACAAGGGAATATATCAAAATATAACATTTAATTCAATACTCAGGACTAGAAGGCAAAACAAATACCTAATTTAATCCCAAATTAGGAAATTAGCTATTCAACCAAATCTATGTATTTTATAAAACATTATTTACCTAACAACATTTATTGAGTTCTTACTGGATGCCAGCATATTAGATCCTGAAGATATAGAGGTGAATTAAATGAGTTTCTTGGCCTTAAGGAGTTCTCAGTCTAGTGGGGAAACAGATGTGCATAAGTAGAATTGCATCACATATGAGAACTGTGAAACGAGGGAAAAAGGAAAATGATTTTTCTTGTGGCAGGACCTCATATACTATGGCAGGACCTCATATACTAAAGGTTCTCCGTGCTTAGGCTTTCACTAAATACAATGACAAAACTCTGCAGCTTCAACCAATTACTAGATTTATCTAAAACTAATTAAGAATGACCAAGAATAGAACCTTTTGAAATCATAAATTGTCCACCATTTGCTTTAATGTGGCAAATACTAAAAATGGAAATTTATGATACCCTTGAATCAATTCAGTTTAACAAAATTAGTCAACTCCTTCTAAAGTTGAAATAAAAAGAACAATCCAAAGCAAGTCACCAACTGAGCTAAATGTCAAACCAGAATTATTGTTAATACAAATAGTAGTACATGATTATTTCATTAGCTGGAGTCATAACTCGGTATATGAATTGTGTGTATAATGGTGGAAGCAAGAGATTTTTTAAGTTTTTTATATTATATTCTTACCCTCTTAGTTTCAAATAACTCCTTAAAACTTACGTAATATTGAATAACCAAACACTATGGAGACTTTGGAGAGTAAGAAGGAGGGTATTATGAACTTACTCAGCTTTCTTGGCACACATAATTGGAGCTAGTTCATGGCAGAATTTCCTCACCCTTATAGACATTCTAGGGTTAGTGAGTTGTTTCCGAAAGATCTATTTATTCAGGATAACATGCACAAGCTTAGCATGAGCTACCCCAAACTGAAAACCATTCTATTGCCCAGATTATATAACATGTGCATTATTTATACCTTTGGAAAATCTGGGCCAAGCCTTTTCCTTAAGAGTTGGCTGTAGTATTAATGAGTGAGACTGAAACTGGTTCCCTTATTGTCTAAGTTTCTGTAACAGCTGTGCTTGTTTTGAGATTTTTTTTTTTAAGAATGAAATGGGAAAAAAGTTAACAGTTTACTAAATAGTGTCTGATTATAATCTAACAATGTGATTACGAACATCTCTTAAATAGCATGATTGTTAACCAGTCCTCTATGCATACATTGGTGTTTGGGGGCATTGCTTAGGCTTATGTCTTATTGAGATACTGATACAAGTTTGATGGTGTTTCATCATATTTTTAAAAAGCCAAAACCATGATTTCATATATTTGGAACCAAAATTATTTGATAATTTACTAGGTACTAGGCACTAAAATGGGCATTTACACATACACTATCTTATTCCTCATAAGAGCTCAAAGTAGTAGATATTGTTGAATTATTTTGCAGATGAGGAAACGTAACCGCAGACAGGTGAAATAGCTTACATGATGTTACATAATTAGTAAGTGACAAAGATGGGATTTCAACAAGATCTGTTTCACTCCAAAGTTTTTTCTTTTTATTATAGCACACTGGGTATGGTAACATTATCTAGACCCCAAACTCTGTCCTAGGATAAAACTATCATTCTAATAAGGACAGCTAAATAATATTAACAACTTTAGCAATTATTATTTAATAACAGCTCTGCTATTACAAATAATGTTATTACTCTACTTAGTATTATAATTTAATAACATTTCTAGTACTGCTAAAAATTGTAATTATTATAATAATTTTTTAATAATAGTTCTACTACTAATAATTATTATTTGTAGTAATAGTATCAGTAGTAGTAGTAGCAGTAGTGGTGGTGGTGGTGGTGGTGGAGCTGTCACTTATTGATTGCTTACAAGGTACTAGGCACTATATTAAATACTTTATATAGCTTATTTTATTTAATCTTCCCAAAAACTCTTTGTGATAAACCCAACTACTTGCCTCATTTTAACAATTTTTTATTACATTAGTCATATACCATACAATTGGCAATTTAAAACATCCATTTCAATGATTTTGGGTATATTCATGATGTTGTGCAAGCATCACCACAATTTCAGAACATTTTCAACACCCCAGAAAGAAACACTGTACCCATTGACAGTCGCTCCTCAGTCCCTCATCCTCACCTGTATCCTCAGCTTTAGGTAGTCATTAATCATCTATCTGTAACTATAGATTGGCCTATTCTGGATATTTAATACGAATAAAATATATAACATGAAGTATTTTGTGATAGGCTCCTTACATTTAGCATAGTGTTATCAAGGTTTAGTCATCGTTATTGAATGTGTAAGTACTTCACTCCTTTTCACTGCTAAATAATAATCGACCACATTTTATTTATTCATTAGTTAGTTGATTGACATTTTGATCATTTGTACTCTGTGGCTCTTATGAACAATGCTGCTGTGAGCATTCATGTACAAATTTATGTGTGGACATATGTTTCCATTTCTCTTGTATATACCTAGGAGTAGAATTGCTGGGTCATTCGGTCATTCTATGTCTAACCTTTTGAGGAACCACCAGACTGCTTTCCAAAGAGACTGTACTATTTTACATTCCTATCAGTAATGCAAAGGGTTCCAGTTTCTCTACATTCTTGAAAGCACTTGTTTCTTTTTTTTATTTTTAACATAATTATTCTAATGTGTATGTAGTACTATTGTGGTTGAAATTGTACTTTTAATTTATATTTCCCTAAGGTTAATTATATTGAGCATCTTTTCATGTGCTTGTTGGCCATTTGTATGTCTTCGGAGAAATGTCTATGGCCCATTTTTTAAATGAGGAAAATGGGTTCGGAGAAGTTATACAACTTATCCCAGCTAGTAAGCAGCTTAAATGTAGTGAAGCTAAATTTGTCACTCTTAAACCTTGCCATATTCCTACTAATATTAGTACTATTGTTTACATGGTCCTCTTGTACTTCTGCTCTTTCTTAAAATAGATTTTTGGACAGAAGGTGAGTGATCATATATATCGAAGTTAAAGGGGTGTCTAGTGTGAATTGATTCAGTGAGAAAATAGAAATTATTGAGAGCGTTGCTTTAACTTTAAATCTTTGTAACTCAAGCCACAACTCCTTTTTAAATAGAAAACTAATTTGTAATCAGTACACATGCCTGAAAACTAGCTGTGAAGCACAAGACAATACAGGAAAGTTTTCTGGAGGGATTTACAGTATAGTTAAATGCCCAAAAATTGTATGTAACCCAGTATCTGAACAGAGACCAAGAAACTAATTTGTATCATTCAACTATAGGAAGTATGTATTAGAGACTTTAAAAATAAGTTAGAGAACTCTCCACTGTTTGAATTTATTAGGAGTAAGTGTCAACTGAGTGCACTATTCCAATTCCCCAAAAGCATATGATATCTGTGTTGATATCAATACCATCAGCTTTGCAGCACTTCTCAGCAGTTTCATCTTCTAGCCCATCTTATTCAGTGGATTATAGATGCTTTTTAAAGATCTGGAAAAGAAAAAAAATAAAGCTACAAATTTTGACTATGTCTAAAATGTCACGTGAACTGGGAAAAAAAGAGAATTATTTATGATCTCTTTTAATTCAAATATTTTATATAATTTTATGTAAAGAAAGGCAGTTTTTGTAGGTGAACTTGTAGGAAATTGAGTAAGCTATTATCTGGCTTATTCATAATTGAGGTAGAAGGGTATTCTCATAATTGAGGTAGAAGGGTAGCTTTGTATCATTTAGATAATTCCATTAATTGTCCTCTATACTTCATTTAAATAAATTTGGCTTAAACTTTGGAAGATCTTTTGTTCCTTTAATAATAGCTCTTTCCAGAAATTCCTTAGATATATCAGGAGTGGGATATACATTTTGGTCCTTTTTTGGGGGGTCAGGGTCTCACTCTGTCACCCAGGCTAGAGTGCAGTAGCATGATTCTGGCTCACTGCAGCCTCAAACTCCTGGACTCAAGTGATCCTCCTGTCTCAGCTTCCTAAGTAGCTTGAGTACAGGAACACATCACTATGCCTGGTGAAGTTTTTTTTTTTTTTTTTTTTTTTTTTTTGAGACAGAGTCTACACAGAATAAGGACAAGGCAAGAGATCTGGGGAAAAGTGCTCAGAGATCTGTGAAACTACAACTAATAGTTTATGTTCAAGGTAGTAACTTTGAGTTTGGAAGCTTACAGATTGCATAAGCCCTGGCAAGGTGGTAAGCAAAGAAGTCATGTCAGAAAAAAATCTGATCTTGGGTTTCTAGCAAGGTGGAAAATTGAAAGGCTGAAAGCCTTCACAAATCAGGCAACAAATGGATACTGAAAGATCAAAGACAGTGGTACTAAACCTGTAAGAGTTTGCTCTTGATTCCCACAAGAGAAAGATATTGTCACTGTGGACATAACCACTGAAAAGTTTGAAAGAACTGTGTCTTAGAGTGATGCAAAAGAGGGCACACCTGGCAATTAAGATCAGTTAAAGCAAGTCCTTTGGCTGAAAAAATGAACTCCTTCAAAAAGAGTATAATGTAAACTTGGCCTGATACCAGTTCTAATAAAAAGTCTAGTCTTTAACAATATCTGAATTTCAAAAAAACTGAATTAAGAGTATATGCATCAAGTCCACACAAAAAACTTTGATTTTGTTTACAAATGCAATATTAACCTAGGAATAGAGCCTATGTATATTGAAATGTGGTGTGTATTTGTAAGACACTTATTTTCCAAGAACAAGAGGAGCACTGACTCACTGAGGGCCTGTATCAATTTCATTTATTTTCCTTAGTTGTGAAGATGTTGATTGTATATCTGTTACTATAATGATGGTTTTACATTTGTTGTTAAGCTGTTTGATAAAATTATAACTTGGTGAGATGATAATCATGGTGTGTCTCAAGGCTGATTGTCGGCAAAAGAACAAAAACAATGTGAACATGTGATGGAGAGGGGGCATACAACAAAGGAGAGGGAAAACTGTGTCAAGGTACAATTTGAAAACTCCTGTAAACCAAAAATAATATTCTAGGCGCCTGTCTCCGCCACAACTATCTGAATAGACTCCTCCTCTCAGCCATGGGGTTCCAAAGTTAACACGAAAAACTGGTTCAGGCCATGACAGGAAGGGAGGAACGGACATGTCTCATGATACTCCACTCCCTTTTAGAATTCAGGAAAAGCTCACCAGCATTTAACATCAACACAGACCTTAAGTCTGATAAGAAACATATACAATCTATTCTCTCTGAAGCCTGCTTCCTGGAGGCTTCATCTGCATGATAAAACTTTGATCTCCACAACCCCTTATTGTAACCCACACATTCTTTGTGATTGATAATAACTTTTAACCAATTGCCAATCAGAACATTTTAAAATCTACCTATAAGCTGGAAGTCCCCTGCTTCGAGTTATCCTGCCATTCCAGACCAAACCAATGTGTATCTTACATGATTGATGTCTCATGTCTTCCTAAAATGTATAAAACAAGACTGCCCTGACCCACCTTGGGCACATGTTCTCAAGTTTTCCTGAGGGCTGTGTCACAGGCCATTGGTCACTTATATTTGGCTCAGAATAAATTTCTTCAAATATTTTACAGAGTTTGATTCTTTTTGTTGACACTCTCTTAGCTCAATTACAGGAAAATGAAAGTTCTTTAGAGAGAAAGAGAATCATGCTAACTTTACATAAGATAATTAAGGAAGGTGAATGGTTAACTTTAACAATAGTACCTCATATTTAGGCAGTATATATTTCCAAGGCATTCAAAGCATGTTTTCAGGCATCATTTAATTAATTTCTTGAGTAGTTCTATAAATTATGATGAGTGTAAGATATCATTAACCATTGACATGTGCAGTGATTAAGGTTCTTTGTGACACCCACAGGCAGTTTAATTGAGCATACTAGTGGGGAATCAGCTAGATCAGTAGTGAATAAATGATTGTTAGCCTGATCATTATAAGTCAGATCAGAATTTCTGTAACTCTACTATTATGTATGTACACATATGACTGCTATTATACATATGTAAAATTTATAGCAAGGATGACGTGTGTACTCACTTCTGTCTATGTTTCCACTTCCTTTCTCAGTCAAGTGGTTTGCTTATTAACCTAATAATAGCTGTTCTCATGAGTGACCACTTTGTATATAGAGTAGCTCTTAAACTTTACAGATTACTACTCTGCTTGCATTTACTTTTTGGTTCTCAATGATGATTCCTGTGACTTTAGTTTTTATATTCTTTTGATGTGCAAAGAATTCTTAAATATATTGCCATATCTAGTTCTAGGGATCCCTTGAGGAATCACCACTGTTTTCCATAATGGTTGAACTAGCTTTACAATCCCACCCAACAGTGTAAAAGTGTTCCTATTTCTCCACATCCTCTCCAGCACCTGTTGTTTCCTGACTTTTTAATGATACCCAACTGGTGCAGATGGTATCACATTGTGGTTTTGATTGCATTTCCTCTGATGACAGTGATGAGCATTTTTCATGTGTCTGTTGGCTGTAAGGAATGTCTCTTTGAGAAAATGTCTGTTCATATCCTTTGCCCACTTTGATGGGGTTGTTTGTTTTTCTTGTAAATTTGTTTGAGTTCTTTGTAGGTTCTGGATATTAGCCCTTTGTCAGATGAGTAGATTGCAAAATGTTCTCCCATTCTGTAGGTTGCCTGTTCACTTGATGGTAGTTTCTTTGCTGTGCAGAAGCTCTTTAGTTTAATGAGATCCCATTTATCAATTTTGGCTTTTGCTGCCGTTGCTTTTGGTGTTTCTACAGCCTTGTCCATGCCTATGTCCTGAATGGTACTACCTAGGTTTTCCTCTAGGGTTTTGGTGGTATTAGGGTCTAACATTTTAAGTCTGTAATCCATCTTGAATTAATTTCGTATAAGGAGTAAGGAAAGGATCCAGTTTCAGCTTTCTACTTATGGCTAGCCACTTTCCCAGCACCATTTATTAAATAAATCCTTCCCATTTCTTGTTTCTCTCTGTAAGTACCATATGACCCAGCCATCCCATTACTGGGTATATATACCCAAAGGATTATAAATCATGCTGCTATAAAGACACATGCAATATGTTATTAGTGGCACTGTCTAGCAAAGACTTAACAAACCCAAATGTCCATCAGTGACAGACTGGATTAAGAAAAATGGTGGCACATATACAATTCATGGAATACTATGCAGCCATAAAAAGGATGAGTTTGTGTCCCTAGGGACATGGATGCAGCTGGAAACCATCATTCTAGCAAACTATCACAAGAACAGAGAAAAACCAACTCTGATGTTCTCACCAGGAACTGAACAATGAGATCACTTGACTGGAAGGGGAGCATCACACAATTGTGGGCCTATCATGGGCGGGGGAAGGGGAGGGATTGCATTGAGTTATAAATTCCGATGTAAATGACGAGTTGATGGGTGCTGACGAGTTGATGGGTGCAGCACAGCAACATGACACAAGTATACATATGTAACAAACCTGCACGTTATGCACATGTACCCTAGAACTTAAAGTATAATAAAAAATAATTTAAAAAATATATTTATTGGGTATGTATGACATTTAAAACCATATAATCTATAGTGATCAGATGAAAGGAATTAGCCAGGGAAATGCAAATCAAAATCACAATAAAATATTGTATCATCTCAGTTAGGATGGCTATTATTAATAGGACAAAAAAATAATGAATGCTGGTGAGGATTAGAAGATACTACTATGAACGATTATAAAAACTGAATAACTTTGTCAACAAATTCAAAAACCTAGAAGAAAGGGAGAAATCCCTAGATACATACAACCTACCAACCTACCATTGAACCAGAAAGATGTAGAAAACTTGAACAGACAAATAATGAGTAAGGATATTGAATCAGTAATAAAACCCCCTAACAAAGAAGATCCCAGGCATTACTGGATAATTCTACTAAGAACCAATTGACACTATTAATAATAAATGTTAATTAAATTCATTAACAATAACTAAAGAATTAATTCCAGCTTCTCTTAAACTCTTCCAGAAAATTGAAGAGGAGGGAATACGATCAAACTCATTCAGCATTACCTTAATACTAAGGCCAGACAAAGACTCTAAAAGAAAAGAAAACTACATACTAATAACGCTGATCAATATAAAAGCCAAAGTCTTCAGGAAAATACTAGCAAACTGAATTTGGCACACCACATTAAAAGGATCATACATCATGACCACGTGAGATTTAACCCTAGAATGCAAGGAAGTTTCAACATATGAAAATCAACCAATGTGATATACCACATTAGCAGAACAAAAGGTAAAAATCTTTAGAACACATGAATATCTCAATAGATACATACAAAGCATGTGACAAAATTCAACAATCTTTCATGATAAAAACACTCAACAAAATGAAAGCCATATATGAAAATAGTCCACAGCTAACATCATATTTGATGATGAAAAATCAAAAGCTTTTCCTGTAAGATGAAGGACAAGGCAAGTATGCCCACTCTTGTCACTCTATTCAACATAGTAATGGAAGTCATTGCCAGAGAAGTCAGGCAAGAAAAAGAAAAAAAGGCATTCAAATCAGAAATAAAGAAGTAAAAGTGTCACTGCTCACAAATGACATAATCTTGTAGATAAAAAAAAAAAAAAACTAACAATTCTACCAAAAGTTAGAACTAATAAATTCAACAAATTGTAGAACACAAATTAATATTCAAAGATCATATGCATCTTTATAGACTAAGAGTAGATGATCCACAAATAAAATTGAGAAAGCAATGCCATTTATAATAGTAAGGAAAAGAATAAATTACTTAGGAATAAACTTAACTAAGGAGGTGAATGATCTGTATACTAAAAACCACAAAACATTGCTGAGATAAATTAAAGAAGGCACAAATAAATGAAAAGACACCTCACATTTATGGATTAGAAATCTTAGTATTGTTAAAATGTCTATAATTACCCAAAGTGATCTTCAGATCCAAGACAATCCCTATCAAAATCTCAGTGACTTTTTTTTCAGAAGTAGATAAATCAATCCTAAAATTCATATGGAAACACAAAGGTACCCAAATAGCCAAAACAATTTAAAGAAAGAACAACAAAGCTAAGGGCTCAAACTTCCTGACTTCAAAACATACTACAAAGCTACAGTTATCAAAACAGTGTGATACTAGCATAAGGACAGATATGTAGAACAATGTAACAAAATAATAATAATTTAAAAATACAGAAATAAATCCACATATATTTGATCAAAT
Organism: Papio anubis; assembly: GCF_008728515.1. Classification (NCBI taxonomy): domain Eukaryota; kingdom Metazoa; phylum Chordata; class Mammalia; order Primates; family Cercopithecidae; genus Papio; species Papio anubis. The sequence continues at coordinate 48,169,189 of NC_044996.1, read as the reverse complement.
TACCTTCAACAAATGTACCAAGACTAAACAATGAGGAAAGGATAATCCCTTAAACCAGGTGTCCCCAATCCCTGGGGCCACAGAATGGTACCGGTTTGTGGCCTTTTGGGAACTGGACTGCAAAGCAGGAGGTGAGTGGCGGGCAAGCAAGCATTACTGCCTGAGCTCTGCCTCTTGTCAGATCAGTGGCACATTAGATTCTCATAGGAGCATGAACCCTATTATGAACTGCATGTGAGGGATCTAGGTTGCATACTCCTTATGAGAATCTAACTAATGTCTGATGATCTGAGGTGGAACAGTTTCATCCTGAAAAAAATCCTCCCCACCCTGCCCCTGTTCATGGAAAAATTGTCTTCCACAAAACTGGTTCCTGGTGCCAAAAATGTTGGGTATACAAATGATCTTGGGAAAACTGAATATCAATATGAAAAATAATGAAATTAGGCCCCTTTTATTATACCATACACAAAAATCAACCCAAAATGCATTAAAGAATTAAACATAAGACCCAAAACTATACAAATCCTAAAAGAAAACACAGGGGAAAATCATAACATTGGTCTTGGCAATGACCTTTTTTTAATGTGACACCAAAAGTATAGTCAAAAAATAGACAAGTGGGACTGCAGAAAACTAAAACGCTTCTATGAAGCAAAGGAAATAATCAGCAGAATGAAAAGACAACCTACAAAATAGGGGAAAATATTTGCAAACCATATATTTAACAAAAGTCTAATATCTAAAATATCTGAGTAACTCCTACAACTCAGTAACAAAAAACCTGCAAAAATAAACTGATTGACTATAGATAAAAACTTTGCATAGACATTTCTCAAAGAAGACATACAAATAGTCAACAGGTATATGAGAAGATGATCAATATCACTAATCATCAGGGAAATAAAAGTAAACTATAATGAGCTATCACCTCACACCTGTTAAGATGGCTATTATTATAAAAAGCAAAACAAAAAAAGAAAATAAGTGCTGGTAAAGATATGGCAAAATTGGAATGCTTGTGCACAATTGGTGGGAATGTAAAATGGTGCAGCCTCGATGGGAAACAGTATGGCAAGCCTTAAAAAATTAAAAATAAAACTACCATATCATCCAGAAATTTCACTTCTGAGTATTTTCCAAGATGTGGAAACAACATAAACATCCATCAGCAGATGAATGGATAAATAAAACGTGGTCTATACATACCATGGAATATCATTCACATTTGAAAAAGAAGGACATCCTGTCATATGCGACAACATGGATGAACCTTGAAGACATTATGCTTAGTGAAATAAGCTGGTAACAGAAAGACATATACTGCATGATTCTGCTTACATGAGGTATTTAAAGTAGTCAAATTCTTAGAAGCAGGATATAGAATGGTAGTTGCCAGTCACTGGTAGAAGTAGAAATGGGAAGTCGCTGTTAAATAGGTATAGAGTTTCAGTCATGCAAGACGAAAAAGTTCTAGAAGTCTGCTGTACAACAATAGATAGATAGATAACAATACTGTATACTTACAAATTTGTTAAGAGGGTAGACTTCATGTTATATGTTGGTTACTACAATGAAAAAATTAAAAAAAAAACAAATATACAAAACAGTTGGTGAGAAGTGTTCTAACAGAGATCTATCAACTCAAAAACCTAAGGCTTAAAGTATATTCTTCCCTCTACCTTGTCTTACATAACGTGCCAACAACGCTTAGAGATCTTTCTACTTAGACTCTTCTATATTATTGCTTTAGTAACTTCAAATTAGGATTCCATATTTTTGCTGGGGCAAGTATTACAATCAATTCCAAATCGGTCTCTTTGCCTCTTTTTCATATTTAATAAATTCTCATCACTATAACCAGAAAAAAAAAATCTATGTTAAAATGTAAATCTTATGCATCTTTCCTGATTCAATCTCTTACATGCCCAAAAGGGAAAATACTAATTCCTTACATTGATTACTGGTTGCCATCTACTTCTTCAGTCTCATCATTCTAGCTATGCCAAACTCTTTTATTTTTGTTCACACAGGAACTCATATCCCTCCTCACTCCCAACCTCCTGGCAAACATTTTTTATATGCCAATATTGCGTTTATCATCACTTCCCAATGATACTTTTCCTGATCCCTGAGCTGCAATCCCAGGAAGAAAATATGTATCCCGTTTATGTCTCTACTATACCTTATGAATTCTCCTGTCCCAGCATGTATAGTTTTTAATTGTATCTTCATTTGTTGTTATGTATGTATCTCTTACTAGACTGTAAAATTGATAGTATTTGCTTCAACATTTATTTTCCAGCAATAAGCACTGTGCCTGATGCTCAGGAAATGTCTGTTTTGTGTATGTATACACAGTCATATGTATGAACAAATGCACAGATATGTGAATGAATGAAAAAACAAGTGAATAAATTTCTATGATAACTAAATTTCAGATGGCTGGCAACTTCCTTCACTGCAGCCCTCCCATTAATTTCCTTATATTTTACAAATCCAACTTTACATTAGAAAAAATCCCTGTGATTAAATTTAGTGCTATCAAGAACCATAAAGTCTTGGCCTTGAGCCATGGCTCATGCCTGTAATCCTAGCACTCTGAGAGGCTGAAGTGGTGCAGTTTGTGTGTGGACAGGTGTTTAAGACCAGCCTGAGCAACATGGCGAAACCCCCACTCTACAAAAAAATACAAAAATTAGCTGGGCATGGTAGTGTGTGCCTGTGATCCCAGCTACTCAGGAGGCTGAGCTGAGAGGATCACTTAAGTCCTGGAGGTCAAGGCTGCAGGGACCCTTACTCGCACCACTGCAATCCAGCCTAGGTGATGAAGTGAGACCCTCTTTCAAACAATAACAACAACAACAACAACAATAATAACAACAAACTCATAGAATCTTAAAATTGGAAGGAAACTCCAGCCAATATATTAAATAACCACAAAATCACAGTGGATTAACATAAGAAAAGTTTACTTCTTGCTAATACAAAATCTAGTTGGTTATTCATGTGACTTCCTATGCAGTTCAAGCTTTTTCTACCTAGTGGCTTTGCCATCCTCTAGTGACCCTTCAGAGTCTTCTGCTGGATCCCCCACACTTATCTAGCCAAGAGAGAGAATGTGGAGGGTTACAATGTTGTTTTTAGGTTCCAGAACAGAAAGTAGTGCACATTACTTCCAACCACATCTTATTCAGAGTTTACCACATGACCAACCTAATTGCAAGGAAGGTTGCATAATATAGAGGAACATGTGGATATGGGTGAGCACTGGCTGTCCCAATAGCAGTCATCTATTCCTACCTGATGTTGGAATACATCTGGGAGCATCTCTAAGAATATTGTCTTAAAAAAAAGCATTCTATGACTATGGAGAACACATTATCTCCACAAGGCAGCCTATTCAATTATTGTATAATTCTTGTCATCAGAAAGTTCCCTTTATGCTGAACTATAATCTCACTCTTGTGGCAAGACAGAGTAAACCTATTTTTCTTCCATATAGTCCTTCAAATATTTGAATAAACTAGCAGGATCCCCCAGCCTCTTATATTCTTTAGGATAAATATTTACAATTCTTGATAATTTCTTATAGGAACTATACACTATTATGGTTACCCTCTTCTGGATATACTTAATGAAGAGTGTTAATGTACTTCTTAAAATATGAGACCATATACCAGATGTGGCCTAACTCATACAGAATAGGACATTGACTTCCTGTATTCTAATCACTATGTAAAATGAGGTCATCTGTGTGAAGGTACTTTTTACACTATGAAGCAACACACTCATGGAAGGTATCATTATTATTATAAATGTAGTTTGAGATTGTGTGAGCTTATTCAGCAGCCACATCACACTGTTGGCTAGTATTTTAAACCTGTCATCAGCTAACCCCCCAAACCTTTTTCATAGGAATTACTACATGAAAGAGCCCCGTAATCATTTCTTCCATGGTCAGTGAAAAAACACATTCATTTTTTTTTTTTTTTTTTTTTTGCCTATGAGAAAATAGACCTAATGATGTCTAGATTTCTGGGGCTAAGTACTAACTTAAAATTCCTGACAAGTTTTAAGTCCTATCTACCTACACAAACCATTTTGACCAAAATCAGTGCTTTTTTTTTGGAAAAAACCTGCAAATGTAGTTAGCTAAGCATATTTTTTTTTTGTCTGCATGACAATAAATACCTGATTTAAAGGATTTTAAATCAATTTGTGGCATTGGTGTGGGGATGGCCTTAAATTTTTGATTTCCTCTTTAGTAGCTAATGGTTTCTTTTCATTAACTGCTCTCTGTGGTTAAGAACTGCACCTTTTTCTTGGAATTTTGCAAACAGAATGAACAATTCAAATTATGCGAAACACAGAAACCATAAATAATAGTAGCCTTAAGATTGTATGATTAGTACAATTAAAGCAATAGATATGGATAAACATAACTTTTCCATCATATTATTCTCCCTCTCTAGGAACATTCTGGATCAATTACTACACAAGCCCATAAATCAGAGCAATCTCTTAAATTCAGGATTAGCAGCCCATAATGAAAGGATCAGAATTTTTGTGAATGCAGTTATTTTCATTTTTAGCCTATTTGTACTCCCCAAAAGTTTCCAGTTAATTAACTGGACTACTTTAATCAGTGAATGGCTACTACATTACAGAATGTTTGATTTATATTAACGCTCTTTGGTCTTGGTAGACCAGAATTTCCAGTTATCTAAATAAGAGAAAAAAGAAGGAAGCTAGCTTTATTATTGTATAGTGAAAAGTACACAGCAGTTTTGACTGAACTGAAATAAAATATCTCTCTAAATACTTACCTCAAGGAGGCAGTGGTGTACTCTACGTAGGTGGATGACTACAACATACCCTCCCTTACCACATGCATGAGTGTCCTGGGGCTGCTGTAACAAAGTGCCACAAATGGGTAGCTTAAAACAAATTTATTGTATCACTGTTCCAGAAACTAGAAATCTGAAATCAATTTGTCAGCAGTATAGTTTCCTTCTGGAGGCAAAAAGGGAGAATCTGTTCCATGTTTCTCTTCTAGCTTCTGGTAGTTGCCAGCAGTCCTTGATGTGCCTTGACTCGTAGATGCATCACTCAGATCTTTGTCATCACATGGCGTTTTCTCCTTGTGTCTCCTTTTGTCCTCAGATTTCACGTTTCATGTACGGTCACCAATCATTGGATTATAGGGCTCACCCTAATCCAGTATCACCTCACTGTAACTCAGCAAAGGCCCTATTTCCAAATAAAGTCACATTCACAGGTATTCAGGGTTTAGGTACATAAATTTTGGAAGGAAATCAATTCAAGTCATAACACCATACCTACTTACATCGAGATCTGTATGAGAGTGAACATCTGGATGAGAAGTAAAGCCTTCAATCTCAAAATAAGAAGTTTGCTGAGCTAAAATCTGAATGCCTGGATATTTAAGTTTTCATGTCATTGGAGCTCCTGGAAAGATACACTATTAGACAAACACATAGGCAGGTCTCATGCAGATCTTAAAAGGGAAGTCCTATATAAAAATAGGCTGTAACCTGTGTATTGAATCTACAAGTCTCACTTACCAAGTCCAAGGGAGGAAATCCCTGCATATAAATGAAGCTTCTTTCAAAATTGGGCCTTATTTGAAGTATTATTTTTTCTTTCCTATCTTAAGGCCATAGGGCCTACTCATTTTATGACATAAATATTTCCTCATCATCTGGACAATTCTGAGATCCTGATGTGTTTATGGAGTTTGTGTTTATGGAGCAACATCAGTTTATAGATCAGAAAAAAATGAATAAAATTCTTTCATTATGACAAAATACTGAGGAGAGCAAAATCTGGTCAATATAATCTTAAGGGTGTATGTACAAATCACAGAAGTGGTATAGTAAGCAAGTACAATTTCAGGGTTATATTCCTTTCTTACCTTAGCCAAACAAATTGTGAAGAAAATAAGTAGTTTGGGAAGTAGAGCAAAATAGCTGACATATAATCTATTGCTGTCTTGTATGTAGATTATAGATAATTGTAAATTTAGTTTTTAGATTCTTCCTGCATAAGGGTGCTGCCACCAGGATTTCTTTAAGTCTATACATATAATGCAACCCATGTCCTCCTAGCATCTAATCCATGGCAGTGAAGATTCCATGTATAGTCAGTATAAATAATAGGCAGTTCAGATAATAGACAATCAAAAACTACTGAATAAATCAGTGTAATGTTACCATGCCCCAGTAAATAGAGGTGTAGCATACAAGTCTATTGTAATTCCTATATCCTTAGTGCTGGTATGGTAATGTGGGATGGTTTAGTTCTTGTTCTGTCTAGAGCCTAAAATGACCCTACGCTTCCTTCCTTACCTGAGTATGCTCCCTCATGTCCACAAATATGTCCTTTACATATTTGTACACTAATCCGCATAAACTTTAAATAATACTTCATACACACAGATAATTTAAGCAAAGGTCTATGAGATTTAACTGATTTAACACTTATCAAGTGCTAATGATGTACCAGGCACCATTATAAACACTGAAATTTAAGACAGACATGGTTTCTTCTCTCATGGTGATTACTGTCTAGCAGGGAAGACAGAGATTAAGTAAATTAACCTACCATTTTACATAAATATAAAATTACAAATTTTTAAGTGTTACGAATGAAAATAAGAGAGAACATACATTAGATTGTGGATGAGTAGAAATGCATAGTTTTAGTAAGTTGATAAGGTAAACTTTAAAAGATGAGAAGGAGGCACCATGTTAAAAGTAAGAAAAAATGTGCCTCAGTTAGGCAAAATAGTAGATATTAAGGTCTTGCAGAAGGAATAAATGTTGAGAATATTTGAGATACTTCATTTAATTCCAGTATAGCTAAACATTGCCATCTGTGAAGATGGAGATAGGAGTGGTGTGAAGTGACATCAGAGAGGTAAGGAGTAGTCACGTCATGTCAAACATCATAGGCGGGTTCTAATTAAAGAAGTTTCATGATGTAATTTATGTACATTTATACTTTCTAACTTTTTATTTTGACATAATTGTAGACTTACAGAAGTATTGCCAAAGCAGCACAGAGATGTCCTATATACCTTTTCACCCAACCAATTTTTATGAGGACTCTGGTTAAAAGGATACTGCAGTATTTCAGGCAAAAGCTGAAGGCAATTCAGTCTAAGGTGTTGGTGGAGATGGAAAAAAGTGATTGATTGTTTGAGATGAGGTAAGATTAACAGCACTTCCCTGAAATTAACCTACTGTACCTCAGACACTCTATTGAGAGCTGGAAATGCAGTAGTGAGCCAAAAAGACATGTTTCTTGTCTTTAAGAAGCTTGTAGTCTAGCAGACTTGGCAATAGATTGGATACAGGTAGGTGAGAAAGAGAGTAGGTGTAAGAAAGTCTTTCAGGTCACTGAAAAACTCAATGAGTAAAGATAACATTTACTAAAGTGGTTATTTCAGTTACCTATTACTCTATAATACCCTCTCCCCAAATGGTGGCTTAAAAGACCAATGATTTATTATTTCTCATGATGCCATGGGTGTCCAGGTGGTTCTCCTGCTGCACATGATTTTGACTGTGGCCTCTCTTGCGGTTCCATACAGCTCAGAGCTTGGCTGGGCCTGGAACAACCCATAACTCACATTCTTGGGCCTTGATGCTGATCTTTGACAGAAGCAGTTAATTTTTTCTTCATGTGGCTTCTCTCTCCACACAACATTTTATTATGCACTCTTCTGGTACAAGCTTCTTTACTTCATTGCTCTCTTCTAAGACAGTGAGAAGATTCCAGGCCTCTTAAAGACTAGGCCTGGAATGGGTGTAACTTTCACTGCATTCTCTTGGTAAAAGCAAGTCACAGTGCCTGCCCAAATTTAGGGAGACATGAAATTGGTTCCACCTCTGAAAAGGAGGAGATAAATTCATATAATGGTTTTTGGCAAATTTGGAAACAATATATCACCATGGAAAAGTCTGAAAGGAGATGGGGATTATAAATCATAAGATCAAATGAGAGGTCAGAATATTTCAAACTGAGGAGCTCTTAAGAGAGCTTCTGGTCCATCCACATTGTTTTTCACATGAGAAAACTCAAGCCCAGAGAGAAAAACATAACATATTTAAGATCATACATCTACTTAGTACATAGTATCCCAGGTACAGTCATCCCAAATCAGCTAGTGTTTTTTAGACTACATTTCTGCTCCCTCTTTATGTAACAAAATGTAATCTATTCTTGAGTTTCCCTCTTTCTCTTAACATTTTCAAGCTAACATTTCAATGAAATGTAACTCATTTCCAGGGAACCTCATGGGTTTCTTATGTCTGTAGAAGAATAAGTAAATGGAGCACCATCTTAGGAAACCAAGAAAGAAATTGGGCTCTGGCTATGTTTTATTCCTAGTGTCTTTTTCCCAAATAGATTCATGTTGTGCCATTTTATTTTATTGTTACTCTGTCAAGAAAATGAGTTGTTTGAATTTGAATGTCTCATATATTCTGTAAATTACAAATAGCAACATTTGGCTCTACTATTTTGACCTTTTCGACAATGTGTAATTTTCAGGGTATGCCATCACACATCTCTTGTTTACAGCCTCAGTGAACTGTGGAAAAGAGGTGGCATGGCCATCAAGTCAAAATACACAATACTGAGAAGGTCAAAATAATGTATCATAAGACTATTTTTCAAAGCAAGGATTAAAATTAGGATAAATCTGTCTTATTACTCCCTTCCTCCTCCCATCATACACACACAAGCAAATGTGATTTAAAAGACTGCATAAGATGATGCAGAAATGAATAATATAATGGCTAAAGTTGTACTATTTTTTTTACTTCATTTTGAGAAGGAATTATACTATGTATAGGCAGACTCTAGATCCACATTACAAATAGGTTCGATAGTGCTACATTTATCAATCCTAGTCTTGAAACTTTCTCAGGGATCTCTAATTATCTCTAATTATCAAAAACTTTAACTGCAAATTTAATTTTAATTTATTTTGATGTTAATATTGAAAAACCACTTAGCATATATTTAGGAGAGGAACAGTTTATATCCAGAAATCAAAATAATTGTAAGGTTTAAACTTTGCCAAAGTTCAAAATCATTACCTACTTCAGTGGCTTTCTCCTTTTAGTAGTGGAGCCATGTCTACAAAAGCAAATTAGAACCAAAGCCCTGTATGAAAACACATTGAGAGGAAACAGCTTTAGCGAAGGAGAAAATCCCAAATGAGGTCCCCATCTCAGTAGGCCCCAGCCGCTGCAATAGATCTCCTAAAGCTCTGCAGAGTGGCTTTTGAAAACCTCGGTTCTATTGCAATGTATAGCTGCCTAAAAGAGCAACTGACCCTCTACCAAGTAAACCTTTGTTATTTTGTCCCAAGGAAGAATAAAACCCAGGATCTCCCTGAGCACAAAAGAGAGTTATAATTATTATTTTTTAAAATTTCTTCTAAACCCACTATAGCAACCTTGACAATACTAGGCCCATGGTTAGATTCCATTCAATGCTTCAGACTACTTAAAAATCTCACTCTTCAAGATTAGGATCCTTTTAAGAGATCATATTACTAAAATTAGCATAAATAACTGGTTTCAGTAACAGTAACCAAAGCTCATGGCCATAAGTCATAGATGTATGGATAGATTATTCAAATCACTTAGCCTTAATCCTTAAATTATTTCCCTTTCTATCAAAATAAATATATAACTGTTTGAATTTCGTATTGCCTCCATACTGCTACTTGAATATCATAAGGTTTACCTCAAGTAGTTAACATTTGCCAGCTCTGAAAAAAAAAAAAAAAAAATAGTCCTCAGGTGATGCACTTACAGCATCAGAAGTTGGAAAGAACAGTTGTGAAGCCACCCACAGAAGGCTCTTCAGAAGCTGGCAGAAAAGAAAAAAAACAATGAAAGCTTTTTTTTTTTTTTTTTTTTTTTAAATCCATTCCTCTCTATGTTCAACACTGGGAGCCTTATGCATTGATCAAGCACCGACACTTACAGATTCATTCTCAAAGCAGTGGGGGAAGTATTGACTAGTAACTATGAATTAAATCACAGTAAAACCACAGAAAAATAATTAGCAAATTACCTTCTTAAAGCAAAGAATACTTCCCTAAGTGTCAGGAGATAAACAATAAGATCACTGCTGTGTCACAAAGAGTGTTGGTGATACTGGCAAGTAATTTACCTCTGTAACTCAGCTTTTTCTTTCTAATCCATAAAATAGGGATTCATTCATTCATTTAACAGATATTTATTGACCACTTGATATGTGTTAGGCACAATTCTAGGCATTGGAGGTATAGCATTTAAAAAGACTGATAAAGTATTAGCCCTCACAGAGCTTACATTTTAGTTGAGAGACAATTATTACCACAAACAAATATATAAAATGTTCACAGATTCTAATAAAGTTCTATGAAGGAATAAAACTAAATTATATGATAGAAAATAACTGGATGAGGCTATTTCATATAAGATAATCAGAGAACATCTTACTAAAGACATCACACTGAGGCTGAGAACTAGGGTAGGAATGAGCCAACAGAGGAAAAAGCTTGAGGAACTTATGGCAAAGGTTGACTTTCATTGGCCAATATGGCCAATATTACAGACTAGGACAAATGTGGGCATAGACTTGAGAGAAGATGATTTGACTTTATAATAACTAGGCCCATGAAATTGGCTTCATTGGTAGCCTCTGGCCACCAGAAAACAAACAGAAATTTATCATGGTTAAAATGTTTTAAAATTTAAAAATTATTTTCAGTTTCATAAGGTAAGAGATATAATTGCATATATGTATGCTAGGTCCTTCCCACAGTGAGCAGTGAGCAAGTAACCAATGAAAAACATTGCAAAGGGGAGATCAATGATTATATGTAGGTTGTAGCCACAGAATAGACCAATTAGACTGTTATCCAGTTGACCTTATTAGCACTGGTCTCTAAAAGCAACCGAAACTAGGTGCCAAAAACCTTAGGGTAGTGTTTCCCTCTAATCCAGCAAGACACACTTAGAAGCAAGAGTTTTATTATCAACTAAATTTAGGAAAGGGCTTACACTCTCTCTTCATCTTAGACATTTATAGTGAATATTGGTCCATCCAAATCTCTGCAGCCAGGCATGGTGGTTCATGCCTGTAATCCTACCATTTTGGGAGGCCAAGATGGGAGGATCATTTAAGGCCAGGAGTTCAAGACCAGTTTGGGCAAATTAGTAAGACCCCTATCTCTACAAAAAAAAAATAATAATAAAAATAAATAAATAAATTAATTAATTAAAATCAGCCTGGTGTCATCATGTGTGCCTGTAGTTTCAGCTACTCGGGAAGCTGAAGAGGGAGATGCTTAAGCCCAGGAGTTTGAGGCTGCAGTCAGCTGTGATGGTGCCACTACACTGTAGCCTAGGTGACAGAATGAGACACTGTCTCTAAAAAATTTAAATTTAAAACAGCCTCTGCAGTATCATATAATAAAGAAACTGGTTGAACATTGTTTAATTAATCATTTCTATATTTCAACATGGAATACTTTGCATGGTAATGTGTGTGTGTGTGTATGTGTGTGTGTACATGTGCTTGTGTATATGTGTCTGTATGGGTGGCATGCGTGTATGTATGTACATTATCCATGTTTGTCATATTCACCAACATCTCACTGAGCACACTGTATGAAAAGCTAGGTATGAGTTTTGGTAATGTGTGTGAAAACCAAACTGATTCTGTCTTTGGTAGCACTGAACTTTACCCCATGTGGTGGATACAATAATGCCTCCTCAAAAAATGTCCATAGTCCAATCCCTGGAACCTGTGAGTATATCACCTTCATGGTAAAGGGAAATTAACATTGCAGCTGGAATTACCTTGTGTTATCTGAGCGGGCATGGATTATACGGGTACTTAAAAGTGAAAGAGAGAGGCAGAAGAATAGGTCAGAGTGATATGATGTCATGTCAGAAGGACTGAACTTACTGATGCTAACTTTGAAGATGGTGGAAGGGGTCACTAGCCAAGGGTTGTGGCAGCTACCAGAAGCTGGATAAAACAAGAAAACAGATTGTTACCTAGAGTATCAAGAAAGGGATGCAGTCCTGCCAACACTTGATTTTAGCCCCAGACTTGTGACCTGCAGAACTGTAAAACAATAAACTTGTGTTGTTTTGCCACGAAGTTTGTGATAACTTGCACAGCAGTAATAGATAACTAATAGACCTCATCTTGTGAGTAGGAATGCACTGCACTGAAAGAGGAACCAGCACCATATAGAGAGTTCATTTAGTGGGTTACTTTGTTGACATGACAAAGGAAATGTAGTTTCCTCAGTCATATTGACTGAGATACACTAGTGAAGTTGACCACTCACATTTACATTATGAATGCAAATCAAGATCTAATTAAGCTTTATTAAGCAGGCAAATCATTTCACTTATCAGCATTTTCATATTTTTTACTGATTCTGTTTAACTAGCTCTTATGATTTCAGAAAAGATTATTGGTCATGTTGAGATAACAATTTTCTATCATATCAGTTTTGGAGCTCCACAGGGACATCATGAGTATGAATAATGTCTATTTTTACTCATTTCATTTCTGCAGCAAGTATTCTTGGGTTCTGCTTCTTGAAACCTGGAAGGCATTTTCTAGGAAGTCTCTTTCCTGTAGGCTATTTTGTGCTGTCCTATATATATACAAAAAGAGCTCTTATAGACCTAGCCCCAGTATGACATGTACTTTGAGATTTTTTCTAGCCACAAAGAATTTTCTCTGATTTACCCACCCACCCACATGTGTCCTCTCCATAATAAATAGCTGGAATTTCATTGGTCAGCATAAGATTACAGACTGGGACAGTGACTTTGGCCATGGACCAGAAAGAAGCTGAATGGTCTTTATAACAACTGGACCCATGAACTTAGCCTCATGAACTAAGAGGAAAAACAAATATTTCTACTTTAACTTTGAGAATGACTGTCTTAGCATCTTCTGGTTAGCACAATATTGAGCAGGAGACTATCACTCCCTTTTATCAAACATCTTGAAATAAACACCAAGTGGATGAGACTCTGTTAATATCTAATGCTCAACTGAATATTTTAAAAAGAAAATATTTTGTGTTTTTTAAATTGAATGCCACTCTATGTATATACTAGGAACTACATTTATACAAGTCCTTTTTCAAGTGGTTGGCTCCTTGAGTAATAGCTAAGAGAGGAACTAAAAACTTGAGTCATGCCAAGTTTAAAATATTTTGTGTGATACAAATACTTAACGACTCTAATTTCAAACTGTTAATGTCTTTTCTGTCTAATTTCAGTCCTCTCTAATTTCAGTTCTCTCTAATTTCACCCAGAATTATGGTATTTCACCCAGAAATACCATATTTCTGGGTGAAAAACTGTCACAAGCAGCTTTTGTTTTTATGGATTATTAATATGTTCCAATTGAACAATAATTAAAATAGGTATTGTAGTTGGACACAGGCCTTTCACCTCTCCTCCGGGGTTTCTTATTGAACTCTGGTCGGTGGTGAGAACTAGCTCTAGAATCTATTGATGAATTCTACTCCAGCAGAGCTGGCTCTGAGTCATAAGATGACATTTCTCTGGTGTTTTCCTGTAGATAGGAAACCTTTTTCTATATCTTTTGGAAACATGGAGAACAAAGTGGTACTTCAACTGTGGCTTTTCTTTTATTTGCCTCATAAAATCCCATGAGGTATTAGTAACCATATTTCTCAAACTAAAAATTAGAATGATTACCTAAATTGTTTTTCCCTAATTTGTGAATTTATTTGTGTGGAAATCTTACAAAGGTGTAAAAATTAAATCACATTTTGTTATATATTTAACATATCACATTTACTGAAAAGAATAAAATTCATGAGATGAGGGCAGTTCAAGAAAAATTCAAGTAATAAGAGTAATTAATTCTTCAAAGGAGTGTCAGACAATATCTACAAATAATTACAAGAGAAATAATCCAGCAATGCCAGATTTCTTTTTCTATATAATAACATATAGTCAAAAGAACCAGATGACTATATATATTTTTATACTTTAAGTTCTGGGGTACAAGTGCAGAACATGCAGTTTTGTTACATAGGTATACATGTGCCATGGTGGTTTGCTGCACCCATCAACCCGTCACCTACATTAGGTATTTATCCTGATGCTATCCTTCCCTTAGCCCCCAACTCCCAACATGCCCTGGTGTGTGATGTTCCCCTCCCTGTGTCCATGTGTTCACATTGTTCAGCTCCCACTTATGAGTGAAAACATGCAGTATTTGGTTTTCTGTTCTTGTGATAGTTTGCTGAGAATCATGATTTCCAGCTTGATCCATGTCCCAGCAAAGGACATGAACTCATCCTTTTTTATGACTGCATAGTATTACATGGTGTATATGTGCCAAATTTTCTTTATCCAGTCTATCATTGATGGGCATTTGAGTTGTTTCCAAGTCTTTGCTATTGTGAATAATGCTGCAATAAACATACATGTGCATGTATCTTCATAGTAGAATTACTTATAATCCTTTGGGTATATACCCAGTAATGGGATTGCTGGGTTAAATGGTATTTCTAGTTCTAGATCCTTGAAGAATTGCCACACTGTCTTCCACAATGATTGAACTAATTAACACTCCCACCAACAGCGTAAAAACATTCCTATTTCTCCACATCCTCTCCAGCATTTGTTGTTTCCTGACTTTTTAATGATCGACATTCTAACTGGCATGAGATGGTATCTCATTGAGGTTTTGATTTGCATCTCTAACAACCAGTGATGATGAGCATTTTTTCATGTTTATTGGCAGTGTAAATGTCTTCTTTTGAGAAGTGTCTGTTCATATCTTTTGCTTACTTTTTGATGGGATTGTTTGTTTTTTTCTTGTAAATTTGTGTAAGTTTTTTTGTAGATTCTGGATGTTAGCCCTTTGTCAGATGGATAGATTGAAAAAATTTTATCCCATTCTATGGGCTGCCTGTTCACTCTGATACTAGTTTCTTTTGCTGTGCAGAAGCTTTTTAGTTCAATTAGATCCCCTTTGTCAATTTTGGCTTTTGTTCTCATTGCTTTTGGTGTTTTAGACATGAAGTAGTTGCCCAAGCCTATGTCCTGAATGGTATTTCCTAGGTTTTCTTCTAGGATTTTTGTGGTTTTAAATCTTACGTTTAAGTCTTTAATTCATCTTGAGTTGATTTTTGTATAGGAAGGGGTCCAGTTGGGAAAAATGGCTAGCCAGTTTTCCCAACACCATTTATTAAAAAAGGAAACTTTTCCCCATTGCTTGTTTGTGAATGACTATATATTTTTAACTTTTTGGCCAGCCCTATATGAATTTATGAGTCTTTTCTAAAATAATGTGGACACAAAGGAAACAGAAAACCAAGAGAGTAATCAATAATCTAATGCTTATATAATTTATACAATTACTTTGTTTAACATAGTTTTTTTAATTGACCAAACTTTATCAATCAAAAAAGAAAAACCTGGATTTTCATGAACAAATGCTCTTAGAGAAAGGCCTACCCTAGGTTGAATGTCATTCTTGTCTGAGGTTTACTCTCCCCCAACATTGAAGCATCCCATTTTTCCTTGATGGTTCTATGAATAGTTTCTAAATCATTTATACTAAATCATTCAGGACCTGACAATTCCATTTTACCTTTAGGAACTGGATCACTTGCCATCCAGGATGAGATTATCACCTCTAAATTTACTCCTTGCCAGAAGCATCAATCTAGCATTTTCTTGTCCTCTGCCCTCACTAAATTTCTTTGAAGTATTAGGTTTTATAACTATCCTTTGTCATTGTTTATGGCATCTGTTGTGTGCTCTTTCAAGAATTCATGAAAAATTTTTTTTATCTTTATTTATTATTATTATTATTATTATACTTTAAGTTCTAGGGTACATGTGCATAACGTGCAGGTTTGTTACATATGTATACTTGTGCTATGTTGGTGTGCTGCACCCATCAACTTGTCAGCACCCATCAACTCGTCATTTACATCAGGTATAACTCCCAATGCAATCCCTCCCCCCTCCCCCCTCCCCATGATAGGCCCCGGTGTGTGATATTCCCCTTCCCGAGTCCAAGTGATCTCATTGTTCAGTTCCCACCTATGAGTGAGAACATGCGGTGTTTGGTTTTCTGTTCTTGTGATAGTTTGCTAAGAATGATGGTTTCCAGCTGCATCCATGTCCCTACAAAGGACACAAACTCATCCTTTTTTATGGCTGCATAGTATTCCATGGTGTATATGTGCCACATTTTCTTAATCCAGTCTGTCACTGATGGACATTTGGGTTGATTCCAGGTCTTTGCTATTGTGAATAATGCCACAATAAACATACATGTGGATGTGTCTTTATAGCAGCATGATTTATAATCCTTTGGGTATATACCCAGTAATGGGATGGCTGGGTCATATGGTACATCTAGTTCTAGATCCTTGAGGAATCACCATACTGTTTTCCATAATAGTTGAATTAGTTTACAATCCCACCAACAGTGTAAAAGTGTTCCTATTTCTCCACATCCTCTCCAGCACCTGTTGTTTCCTGACTTTTTAATGATTGCCATTCTGACTGGTGTGAGATGGAATCTCATTGTGGTTTTGATTTGCATTTCCCTGATGGCCAGTGATGATGAGCATTTTTTCATATGTCTGTTGGCTGTATGAATGTCTTCTTTTGAGAAGTGTCTGTTCATATCCTTTGCCCACTTTTTGATGGGGTTGTTTGTTTTTTTCTTGTAAATTTGTTGGAGTTCTTTGTAGGTTCTGGATATTAGCCCTTTGTCAGATGAGTAGATGGCAAAAATGTTCTCCCATTCTGTAGGTTGCCTGTTCACTCTGATGGTAGTTTCTTTTGCTGTGCAGAAGCTCTTTAGTTTAATGAGATCCCATTTGTCAATTTTGGCTTTTGCTGCCGTTGCTTTTGGTGTTTTAGACATGAAGTCTTTGCCCATGCCTATGTCCTGAATGGTACTACCTAGGTTTTCCTCTAGGGTTTTTATGGTATTAGGTCTAACATTTAAGTCTCTAATCCATCTTGAATTAATTTTCGTATAAGGAGTAAGGAAAGGATCCAGTTTCAGCTTTCTACTTATGGCTAGCCAATTTTCCCAGCACCATTTATTAAATAGGGAATCCTTTCCCCATTTCTTGTTTCTCTCAGGTTTGTCAAAGATCAGATGGCTGTAGATGTGTGGTATTATTTCTGAGGACTCTGTTCTGTTCCATTGGTCTATATCTCTGTTTTGGTACCAGTACCATGCTAAGAAAGGAAACAAAGATATCTGACTTTTCTGTTGACAGTAACAGATAACTTTGGAATTAAGTGGTGGGAAACAGAACAGCTGGCAGGCATATGTATAACTTTTAATATTCTTGCTCTACCTAGATTGGAACCAGCAATTTTTAAAAGTTTAAGCTGACTTCATCAAATCTAATTTAGTTTTTCTATCAAATCATGTGAAATGGCAGCAGAATAGGGAAGGCTTGTATTCACTAAGTACAAGTCTGTGTGTTATCAGAAAAACGATGAGTCAAAAACAGCCTGGTTTTAACAAATGTCAGTCTAGTATCAGTGGGTATTTTCTAAGAAAAATTTGTGTCTGGCTAATTTTCTACCTTCAGGGTTTGGCCAACTAACCAAAGACTCTCTCTCAC
Organism: Papio anubis; assembly: GCF_008728515.1. Lineage (NCBI taxonomy): Eukaryota > Metazoa > Chordata > Mammalia > Primates > Cercopithecidae > Papio > Papio anubis. The sequence goes on along the minus strand of NC_044996.1, from coordinate 48,151,479 downwards.
TAGATTACAACCTGAAAAGCTACCTATCCCATTTTCAGATTTACAAGCAATAAACGTTGGAACCCTGATGTTGAGTTTATCAAGTGCAGGAGAAGCACCATGATCCAATGTAATCTAGACACGGGTGGGGCATCAAGAAACTGAATGTTTCTGACCCTGCTGAATCTTCAGCAAGTTGCCATATCCTTCTATGTCTTAGTTTATACTTTTACCAAATGGGGGCCAGAGGAATGCCTGTTAGGGCATGGCTAAAAACAAACAAACAAAACAAACAAACAAAAAAATGAAACACTAAAACCTTATATGTGGTAGACTACTTTGAAGCAGATATAACCAAAGTCCAGAGACATAGACTGCTATTTATAAATAAGCATTACGTTACAACCCGTGATACTAAGTGTAGCTAAGATATATGAGCAGAAATTTCCCACATGTATACAGGTAGTCCAAGAAGCAAAAGCGAACAGTAAAAGGAGGTGCATGAGGAGAAACAGCTGTGGCCCAGTGGGATGGAGACAGCAACAAATGGAAGCAAAGAGTTAGTAGAAGTTTTGCTTTACAGTTTAACTTAACCAAGTTTCTTAAGCACCAGCAGCACCATTAACCCACTGTAAACAAAGGCTCTACTATCTTTAATTTGTTTAAACATTAACTTTTGTCAGCCTTCAGGGCAGATCCAGCTAGATCAAATCAATTGAATCAGGGTTGAAAAGGGGAGGTGAGAGAGAAAAAAACACAACAAAACAAAACAAAACAAAAACAAAAAAACTTTAAAACAGGAATAAAGGTGGTGCATAATAAGAACCTCGTAAATTGTCTAGCACTATGAACATGTCAGGAAGAAAATAAATAGTAATGATAATAATGCTACTCCTAGGCTCTGATCACAGGGTTTCTTTTCTTTAGGGACATCCATGAGTTTGTAGCCATTTCCATCTTCACAGACCCTGGGAAGTCAGAGAGGAAGTGTGTTCACTGATCACAACATCTATTTGCTGAAGACACAACCACAGACCAAGACTTTTCTGATAAGGTCAAAAGACACTCATACTACAGTTGTTAATCATCTGACAATCACAGATCCTTTTGAGAATCTGATGGTAACTAAAGAAACTCTGTAGAGAAAATAACATGCGTAAACTGAAAACTGCATATAATTTCAGGTGGTTCATGATATCTTGAATCCCAGGCTAGAAACCTGTTTATAATTGCCCTATGCTCATATGTTCTTATATGCTCATTTCCCAGCTTCACCATTCAGGAGGAAGAACAGTGAAGATACTAAAGGTGTTTTTTGCTGTTGTTGTTGTTGTTTTTGTTGTTGTTTTTCTGACATAGACACTTAGACCTTAAAAAATTGTTTTACCAACTGTCAGGTCAGGGATTGGCAACATAGAACATAACTGGAATGCAACTGATGATAAGTGTTTTGGGAGCTCACTGGGGGCTAAAGTGATTGGGCAATCTTCAGTGAGTCTCAAGGATCTGAGCTGGGCTCCTAATATTTGAAGCAGAAGAGAAGGAAGAAAATACTTTCTCATTTTATTACATAAAACTATCTTGACTAGGCAAAGATAGGGGTGTGGTGGGAAAGAAAACCACAAACTTGTGACTAGAGAGTGTTGAGGGTGGAACAGCTATGACCTGAATCCCTTGACATCTGCTTTGTGGCTTTGCAGCAGGAAAACAGATCTAGACTATGAATAAAATTAAAAGAGAAAATACAGTATAAACCTGTAAGAAGTGCACCTTTATCCTTGTGACTTGCTTTAATATGTAATGAGAAGATTCTGGGCTGTGCTTGAATTCACAGAAAATTTATTCCTGAAGAAGTTGTATGGCTCTCAAACGAGTTTAGAAGTTTGTAAGGTGCAAAAATTGGTTTCTGAGAGCAGAACAAAGCCAACAAGTCAGGAGAAGGAAGGAATAAATAAAAGATCAGCTCAAACATTTCCTTTTGAATGTATAATTCAGTCTCTGGAAACAGCTGTTTGTGATGGTTTTCCCCAGCCGACCATGTTTTCACCAGGTGCATATTGTTTTCTTAGACAGCAAATAAACCTGCACAGCAGTAATTCGGCAAAAAGGAACTTTATTCTTCTTGCATTGGGCAGGTAATTTTCATTTAATCCATCATTCTGAATTTGCTGCACTGTTTTGAAAAGTCACAGCAAGTTATTCAGGGTTGCCTTTGACAGCAGCCTCAAAACACAGGGAAGACTTTGCCCATGATTACAACATGGCATGACATCTGCAGAAGTCAGGTGTCATCCAGGTACTGGGTATCCAGGATGTCAAACACGTGGATGCAACAAAATACTTTTAGAAGGCAGTGAAAGCACCTGCTTAGAAATGGTTTGGTTGACCTTTTCAGTTGCATATATATATTTGTGCAGGTCACATCCCTAATAAATGAAAATCTCTTTGAAAACAGAATCCATTTGATACCCCACTATACCAATTAGAGTGTAATGCGCATAGGAGACAACAAATAAATAAAAGAGTGAGTGGTGTTAAGACAGACTTTGAAACAATCATTCCTACAGTCACTAAAACACTTTTTATCACCTACTATGTGCCAGCCACATGCCTGGGGTTACACAAATAAAATGCATAGATGTTTATTTGCAAGGAGCTCACATCCAAGTAGATGATACAGACAAATAAATAAAGTGCATAGTGAGTAACTGTGTGATAAGGATGTGCACTGTCCTAAACGATTTTAGAGGAGGAGCAGCTAATTCGGATTGGAGGACTGAACAGGAGTCAAGGCAAAGATCGGATGTTGTGGGACTAGCTAGGATAGTATTAGTAAGAAACTTAAAATCAGGCCCCAGATTTTGAGAACAGGGTATTTTTCCATTAGATGCAAGAACATGTTGTATAAGTTTATAGAACTCCAAAGACAAGTGTGTTTCGAAAGGCAATGTTGGCAGTAATTAAGTAGGCATTATTTGTTCCTTTACTGACTCCAAGGTACCACACTAAGTGGAATGGAGCAGTTAATCAACATGAAGTGTCCACAGATCATCCTCTCAAGAAATTCACTGTCTAGTGTTAATAGAAAAGACAATCATACAAATAACAATTAGATATACTACTGTAAACACAGTGATGAAGTTTTTCCCTAATTTCAAATTTATGTATGCAGCTTCTTATTGGATGTTTCAACTTGGTGGTCCTGCTAGTATCTCTAGTTCAAGTATAGTCAAAATTATCAAGGCTAGCACTCAGAATCTTATCTCCCAAAATCTCATTGACCATTGCTACTACTCTTTTCAGGCATTTATTCATTCTATAATGCAAATTTGAATGCTTGCTGTTTTCTGCACTTGCTCTATCATTTTCCACCAATGTGTCTGTGTTCATCCTGTTTCCTCTATTAGGACACATTTTCTACCATTTCTGCATATCCAAATCCTACCCCAGACTCCAAGGAACCACTAAAAAACCAAGCCAGGAAATTTCTGATTCCCACTCTGTCACTTCACTCAAGCTTTCATAGCATTTTTTCTGTACTTCTCTCATACTAGAAAGACAGATTTGGGTGTCATTCATACAGAGATAACACCTGAAACCTTAAACTAAAATTAAATTGCTAAAGGGCAAGGTAGAGAGATATAACAGAAGAATGTCAAAGTCAGAGATTTTAGGGAAACACACTTAGGGGGTTGAGGAGAAAAGTAGCCAGGGAAGAGGACAGATAGGTAGCAAATAACTGAAAAATAAAGAACAAGGAGAAAGTTTGATGCCTAATGGTGTTGAATAAGGCAGAAACATCAAGAAAGAGAAATGCACAAATAATGAATATCTGTTGAATGAATGAAATAATGAAGAAAGAATGAACAAATGAAAGAAGTCATGAATGGAGAGGCCATTGGATTTATCAGATAGGAGGTCTTTGGTGGGGAAAGAGTGTTGACTTGGAGAAATTTTGAGGGTAGAAGAAAATATAGAGAATTAGAATCTGAAAATATAGGCCAGATTCCTGGGTCTTCTACTGCGTAGCTTTAAGCAAATGACCTCTATGAAACTTTTTCTATTTCTAAAATGAGAGAAACACCTACAATTACCTCCTTCACCCATATCCTGGGGATAAGAATACAAGCAAAAGAACCTAGCAAAAAAAAAAAAAAAACTGTTATACAAATGTAAGATAGTATAATTAGCAACATTTAAAAGAGCTCCATAAATGAGAAGGCATTCAATCATCAGTCCAGAGAAATATTAGTAACAATGAGTTTACAGAGATCCAGTTTACAGATGTCATGACTTGCTGTGCATCTGCTGGAATTGAGCTCAGTACCAGGTGTCATTATATACTGGATTTTATTTTCAACTAGCATCCCATTAGAGAGCTTTTCAGCATATCTTGCTTTAGAAAATCAATCATTACATTTATTAAAAGAAGAAAATAGATTTATTTCTGCGAGTCTCTTTAGGATTGGTGTAGCTTTTCTCACCACCACTTGTAGAAATCGTAGTCATAGAACCAAAATGTTTCAGACCAGCATTTCTCAGCCTCCAGGTTACCATATACCAATGACACATTTCAAGTATTTGGTTATTAGTAAAAAGATTGTAAGTAGATTCAAGTATAACCCTATGATAACATCACCTACTGGCTTATATTTTTATCTAAATTCTTGAATGAGAGAGAAAGGTTAGTATGTCAGGAATTGTTTATTATCTATAACTTGCCTTACCTATGCTACCACCCAAGCATCTGTACAGCTTTCACCATGAGTGCCCTGGTAGAAAAAAGATAAAGAATCAACTGTATCTTCAGCGATCATCTAGTCTTATACTATTGCTTATAGGTGAGGAAAGTAAGGCCCAGAAAAAGGGAGAGATTTTCCCAAGAACACACAAGTAGTTAGAAGCAGGGGCAGAGTTGGAACACAGATCTTCTCATCCTAGTCCAAAGTTTTTTCCACCATATAACCTTTTCTCAAAGTGTGTGAATGTGCAAGGTGCTATACACACATACACATATTCATGTACGCATATATACACGCATATGTTGGGGAATAATCAAATAAATCTAGACCATAAAAGACCCTATACCATCCTCTTGAAGATTCTGTCAAGAAGTCTCCCCAGATATCTCCAACACAACTTGTAGATATGACAAAGCAGAGTTTATTGCTTCACCACCTCCTCAAAGCTTTGACAGTGCTTCAGAGGAGAGATGGTAAGAATATAATTTATTAAGAATTGGAAATTTTATGTAAGGCAGGTATTTCAGTGCAGAGGCTGGACTGGGATCGGGTGGTAATCATGATAAAATAGCCCAGGACTGATGGAAGCAGCAAAGTGAGGATTTTGAAGGGTGGATTCAAAGAATCTTAGGGTTCAAACAGTCTGTGAACGCTCTTCATTGAAGAGTTAATGCGTCTTTGGGGAATCTCCTGTAATGAGCAATGAAACCATTTGTTTGGGTAGGGCAGTTTGGGAAAAGTAAAGAAACACTAATGAAAGCAGTGAAATAGCAAAGTCATGTTAGTATAGACACTAAGGTATGGTTTTGGTTCTCAGTGTCCAGGCTGAGTGTAGAAGTTGGCAATGCGGGGTCTCAATTAACGATGTATATTAAAGCCTTAGAGAAGTCCTACAGTAGTTACATTTGTTTAGCTCTATTTAACTCAGGCATTTTCAACACCTATCTGACTACAGAACCCTATTTTTTACTTTAAACACGCTCTGGAAAACTCTGCATTCTATTTTGTTCTCTTTATGAGAGGTAGTTCTTTGGAACCTATTCAGAAGTTGATCAGTTATGAATTATCTAAAAACATTAAATGGAAGATACTAAACATTAAATTGGAAGCTACTCAATAACAGTAGTTGTTCTGATGACTGCCCTAACCAGTCTGACAAGGCTCTTTTGATTGTATGCTATATAAGCATTACTTGACCTGATAAGGAACTGCTCAAGTTGTGAAGTTTTTAACTGAGAACCCATTAATCCCATTAGTGCTGCAAGAATTAAGTGTTAGGAATGGATCATTCCAATTACTTCCTATCACTTTATACCCAGAGTAATCTTTCTTTGTATCTACATTGCTTATACCTAATTTGTCAACAAACTGGTGCCATCATCTGCATTTTGAGATACACATACTCAGGTGATTTTCAAATATTTCTTTTCAGCTATGTTTTAAAATACTTTTTGAAATTGTTTTTCAAAGCATTTTAATTAGTACTTATCATAGATTAATCACCTGTCAAATTTAATTTATAAAAATGAGATCATTTTAAGTTCTGTCAGCTGCATTAGAAAACTATCCCAAGCCTTAATTCCTCTTTATCCAGTTTTAAACTACACAGTCAAGCCTGTGAATTTTTCCTCTTCTTGACTTAAAATTGTGCCATATATTTTTTTCTTCTTCAAGCAACCATTTATGGCGCACCCAATTTCAAAAATTCTTCATATATATACAGATAGTGAGTTACCAAGTCATGCAGAACTTTAACTGAGAAAAGACTTAATGAGTCCAAAGGTAATTGTGTATGCATAAGTGAATTAAAGGGAAACTCACAAGTCAGGGATATGGCTATGATACGTGGCTTGCTAAAACTGCAACTGCTTATACTCCTCCATTAGATTAGATTTAGTTGATTTCATGATGTTAAGCCAGATATTTTTTCTATTATACCTATTTCTACATCTGATCTTAGCCAAAAGGCTTAGAAGCAATATTATAGCTATTTCTTTTCTTTTCTTTTCTATTTATTTATTTATTTATTTATTTATTTATTTATTTTTGAAAAGAAGTCTCGCTATGGCGCCCAGGCTGGCAAACATTGGCATGATTTTGGCTCACTGCAAGCTCCGCCTCCTTGGTTCACGCCATTCTCCTGCCTCAGCCTCCCGAGTAGCTGGGACTACAGGCGTCTGCCACCAAGCCTGGCTTATTTATTTATTTATTTATTTATTTATTTATTTATTGTATTTTTAGTAGAGACGGAATTTCACCGTGTTAACCAGGATGGTCTCGATCTCACCTCGTGATCTGCCCGCCTCGGCCTCCCAAAGTTCTGGGATTACAGGCATGAGCCACCACGCCCGGCCTACTATAGCTATTTCTAAGAACATGGGGATTCAAGTTTGGGGCATCTGGGTTTTTCCAGCTGCATTAAATGGGTCATGTACTCACATGGGGATCTGGAGAGAAAAACAACAGTGACAATGAAATGAGGTCAGGGTAAAACAAATAGATTGTGACTTTTATTAATGTCATTTTCAAGCAATCTCTAAGTTATATGACACCAAAACATTAAGAGAAAACAGCCAGTCATCTGATGTTTAGATGTATGTCATAAAGCTACACTTGTCTTGGTGATTGATATGGTTTGACTCTATTTTCCCACCCAAATCTCACCATGAATTTTAATAATCCCCACGTTTCATGGGAGGGACCTGGTGAGAAGTAATTGAATCATGTGGGCTTCCCCCTTTGCTTGGCACTTCTCTCTCCTGCCACCATGTAAAGAAGGACATGTGTGCTACTCCTTCCACCATGATTGTACATTTCCTGAGGCCTCCCCAGTCCTGAGGAACTGTGAGTCATTTAAACCTCTGTCCTTTATAAATTACCCAGTCTTGGGCAGTTCTTTATACCAGTATGAGAATGGTCTAATACAGTGATGTAAATCATCCTTACCGCCAAGTAACATAAGAGACCCTGTCTGTATAACTAATACCCACTGGTTCACAGAATACATACATGGCTTGGGAAAATTTTATTAAATCTCTTTTAATTTTTAATGTTTTCTGGCATTATGAACCAGCAATTACATATATGTTATTTGGTTGATCCTCTCAATAACTCTGCCACTTGGTTATTATCATACAGCCTTTCCTAATATATATTAAAGCAGATGTCAATAATTTGGTACATGTTGAACCATCAGTGAAATTTAATTGAATCCAACCCTGGACCTCAAGCGTTGGAGGCTTTATTCTGTGACTATGGTAAGCTTATAGGCAGTATTATCAAACTTTTACCTTTTGGAATTATTTGGTTTGAGAGAGGTTATTTGACATAAAGTATATCTGCATCAATATAATGATAAATTTCATGGCTGTTAGTACTTTTATGTATCAGCATAGCTAGGTAAAAAATCAAATTTTATTTAGTTATCAAAATGAATTTCCTATATGATATCTATCATCTGGATGTTGAGAACCATGTATCAATGAAATTTAGCCCCATCTAAATTTGTCATTATTTATAAACAAGTAAAATGACATGCCTGTGTATGTACATTATTGTAACATTTAAAGTTGAGACCAGTAATTACATTCTTGTAGTTTCAAACCCACCCGAGTTTCTTTGATACTATCTGTGCCTACATAGGGACCTATAAAAATTTCAAGTTGCTCTGTGACTTGGTGCCTAGTTCAGTGGTTCTAAATTTTGGCTACACATTATACTCAATGGGGAGCTTTAAAAAGTATTGTTGACTTGATCTTACATCCATAGGTTCTGATGTGAATGGTTTGGAATATAACCTGGACATCAGGATATTTTAAAAGTTTACGTATTTTATTTCTAGTGTAAAGGCAAAGTTAAGAACCATGAGCTTGTTGATTTACCTGCTGGTCCAATGCTGCCCATGGTATCTCAGTACTTCCTCAATAATCAGTTTCCTGTTTGGGAAACATTCCCCAGAGGTTCTCAATGACTGGGTCCCTGAAACTTATTTCTCTCATATCAATCATCTTCCTACTTGGATTCCTACCAATTTATTCTTAAAACTCAATCACTTGCTTGATCTGACCCTGCTTGGCTAGAAACAGCAGGACTTAGAATCTGATTCTTTGTTTTCCAATCTGCTATTTTCCAGAATATCATATACTTTCACCATGTTCTGATCTCTGTCTTTGACCAAATCTGGGGTTCTAACTAGACTTTCAGTCCCGATCTTCTTTAGTCTTCCCCAACCTACCACTTAAAATTTCATGTACAACATCAGTATCTAGATGATTGTGGATTGCTTTTTTCTTATTCCACAAATATTTGGCATCCTGGTTCTAAAAATAGTTAGCATGGTAATTAGCATTGCAAGTTCTGTTAGTGTGTCTGAATTGAAATCCTGGTTCCACCATTTACTAGCTTTGTGACCTTGGATCACATAAGTAACCTCTCTCAGCCTCAGTTTTCACATCTATAAAATGGAGGTAAAGATAATAATTTTTAGTGCTGTGAGCATTAAGTAAAATAATTCCTGTAGCATGTTTTTCACAGAGCCCGGTACATACTAAGTGTTCAAATCCACATTAGAAACACATCTGTGTTTAAATAATAATAAATTTGGTAGGTAATAATTGGTATTTGTTTTAAAATCAATGAACAATGATTTGACAATTGAAACAAATTGTTTCACCCATTGCATTTGCTATTCATACACCAGACCTCCTCATATTTAGATATCTTTCAAACAGTCAATTTGCCTTGGAAATAGTAAATTTCTCAGAGGAAAGTCAATAGGGGTCCACTACTAATGCATAAGAAGGCCATGGCCTTTGATGCCATAGATAAACGCTAGGATACATATTTTATAATTGCTTTATTGCCAGGAGGTTTCAGTGAAGCCATAAATGAAAAAAAAAAATGATCAGCCTAATTGCCTCGAGATGGATATGTAATGCATGAATCTCTTGTTAAATGGATCTAGTAATAGGCCACCTGTTTCCCCTGCCTCCTACTCAGTTCAGTATATGAATGAGTAGTGCTTTCTGAAATGAGCAAACCCAGACTTTTAAGTGCAGTTATGTTGTAATTTAATGACAACTCATCTCAGGTTTGAATCTTGCCTAATCAGATAATTCTAGAGTTTAAGAACAGATTTGTATCTCGCTTATCATTTTTATTGCACAGTCATTATTGAGATATCCTCTAGGTAGAAGTTCTGGGCTCAAAGGACTCCTCACTTAAAAGAAGAGCAAGAAATAGAGGAAAGAAGATATAGGTAGGCAGGTGGTGGGGCATTTGGTTGATTTATTCAAGACCAAATTCACGGTATGTTACCATAACTGAATTTAATATTCAGTCAAGCTGCTCATCATTCATTTCCCACCATCTGACTTCATTATTCAATCTATCACAACATTTGAAGTCTGTAATACATGATCTTATCCAAAATAAGTATAAATTAAGTCTAAATGAGCCTAGCCACTTTGTACATGTAAGAGATTTGGGCTCCAATAATTCAGAATTTGTGATGACTCATATCACTCTGAAAAAAGCTGGGAGTGCAGTTATGCTCAGCAGATTAACAGGGTTAGCAGATATAGGAAGGTGCAGTTATTCTCGGCAGATTAACAGGGTTAGCAGATACAGGAAGGTGTGTTTAAGCTACTTAAAACACATCATTTTCAAGCACCTAAGAACTTACTTACTGCAAATACTAGATATGATAATTACAAAGCATCATGACAAGCCTAATGAAACCTGTCACTGTGTTTACAGTAAAGATGTTTTTTTTGAGGATGTTGTTCATTATTTGCTCTACAAAAAACCATGGAATATATATTTACTTTTGGTCTCATTATTTTAAAATGTTGCACTTACCAGGAAAAGAGACAATATTAATTAGAGATTTAAATGTGGTTTTCCTAATCAGGACTACCTGTGGTTAAATTCCAACTCTGTCACTTCCTGGCTATGTGACCTTTGGCAAATTAGTTACTAACCTTCTATGAATGTCAGTTGTTTTCACCTGTAAATTGAGGGTAAAGTAGGCCCTGTGGTGAGAATCCAGTGAATTTATACATGAAAAGTGCTTAGAAATATGCCTGAAACACTTGATAAATGCTCAGCAAATATTAGCTGTAATAGTATCGTGAGTTTTTTCTTTGTAATTAGTTTATTTTTTCCAAATAAACATTGTAGTGTATTTTCTTGTTGCTGCTAGTTTGTGTTCACATTGTGGCCCATTTGACACAAGGGCAAAGACTTTATCACTTGCATGTTGTGATTCCTTCTTATGCTTCTATTATTTTTAATTTATTTGATTTTGTTAATTATCTGAATGTATCAATCCTTTATAGAGTAAGGGATATATTAGTCAACCAAACAAATGATACAATATAAGGCAAAACTAGCTTAGTTTCAGCTGTTATGAAGGATCAAAAGTAAAAATAGTCCGTTTCAAAATATGTTGTTTTTCAGATTTTTTTCTGATTTAAATTAGCATTTTCTCATTACTCTGAATTGGTAAAAAAATCTAACCTTTTAGTATAAGGCTTTGAAAATGTACAGAAAAGCAAAAAGAATAATATAATGAATGCCCAAATATCTAGTACCTAGATTGTACAACTGAACATTTTGCCATGTTTGCTCCCTCTTTATTTTTCCAGATTTACGTTAAGGTAATTACAAATAACATGATGTTTCACCCCTAAATACTTCAGCACTTATGTCTAAAAGATAACAACATTTTCTTTTGTAATCGCAGTATTAATTAAGGATAATGACTGGTTTCACTCTTTATATCAATGATTGGCACAGATATGGGTATATGTGCTTGGTGCATCTTTGTGAGTTGACTAGTCAATCAATTACTTGATGCAGTTTCATTGTATTTGCTTAGTTCTTCCCTCTGGAGCACAAAAGATAGAAAATACTTCTCTCTTTCTCTTGTTCCCTCTTCCCTGCCTCTTCCCAAGTTAGCAAGAGGGAAAAGAATAGAAGGAAATTAATTGCCTCTACTTTGTAAACTCATACAAGTTGCCTCTGTCCCATGGCACCCTGCATCTGCAGGCAAGTTAATAACTCTCTTTCTCCACTGGCAAAAAATGCTGACTTTACTCTTCTCATGAAAGGTGGATAATGTTTGTTAGACATTTTGAGATTCATACATGGAAATTGCACTTTATACCCAAAGCTTTCGTAATCCCACAGTTGAAATGGATTGTATTAGTAGTAATTAAAATGACTACTATATCAGCAGCTGTGGTTCTAAAACAAGTAATATTAAATACTAGCCCCAATCTTTTCTCAATGTTTCCCATATAGAGTAACTTTATCTGTTTTCTTTGTGTTTTCTTATTTTTCATCATTTTAGAAAATGTTTAATAATTCTGAATATGACAGATATGTAACTTCCTTGAATTTTTATCAGGTATGACCAGTGTGTTGCCCATTTAAGGCTTCGCTATTGTTTTTAAGAAATACATGATTTAATCACCTCAATCTCCTCCAGGAGAACTCAGGTTAAAACTCTGCCATTGAGAAGATCAGACTTGTCAAATTGTTTTACCATACAGAAAATGCCACTAATTATTTAATAACAGATTTCATCAACGTTTCTCTCAATTTGTTCTTCCTTGATTGTGTTCTCCCATGTATCAAAGATCAAATATTGAGTCAAATATTTAGTATTGGACAAAGCATCACATTTAGAAATAGCATGATTCCATCATGCCTAGACAAGCAGTGTTCCTATGTTGGTGGTTATTGACAGGACTGCTGTCATTCTTTGCTATTATGGGCTTCATTAATGCTGCCAGGAAAAAGGGACTCTGGCATTTTGACATTTACTCTTTGCCAGGCTCTAAATTTTATTCTAAGCTTTACAACTTGGCTACACAGAAATTTCAGTAGTGCGATTTGACATCTTGGCTGTTGATTCAGTCATAATTGAAAAATACATTAAGTTGTCTTTGTATTGTCTGGTTCTTTTTCTGGTTTAGTGCTTTCTGGGCAGGAGACATGTATTTCGTGTATATCAAAGTTTGATGCAAAATAATAATGTTTACATTTTATAGTATGGATTGTCTTGAATGCATTTCTGGATTTGATCATCATAATACCAATAGGGTTGAGCAAAATATATTAGGTTCATTTTACAGATGAAGAAACTAAGAAAATTATTATTTTAATTTTTTTATTATTATACTTTATGTTCTAGGGTACATGTGCACAAAGTGCAGGTTTGTTACATATGTATACATGTGCCATGTTGGTGTGCTGCACCCACCAACTTGTCATTTACATTAGTTGTATCTCCTAATGCTATCCCTTCCTCCTCCCCACACCCCACAACAGGCCCTGGTGTGTGATGGTCCCCTCCCTGTGTCCAAGTGTTCTCACTGTTCAGTTCCCACCTATGAGTGAGAACATGCGGTGTTTGGTTTTCTGTTCTTGCGACAGTTTGCTGAGAATGATGGTTCCCAGCTGCATCCATGTCCCTACAAAGGACATGAACTCATCCTTTTTTTTATGGCTGCATAGTATTCCATGGTGTGTATGTGCCACATTTTCTTAATCCAGTCTGTCATTGATGGACATTTGGGTGCGTTCCAAGTCTTTGCTATTGTGAATAGTGCCACAATAAACTTATGTGTACAGGTGTCTTTATAGCAGCATGATTTATAATCCTTTGGGTATATACCCAGTAATGGGATGGCTGGGTCAAATGGTATTTCTAGTTCTAGATCCATGAGGAATCCCCACACTGTCTTCCACAATGGTTGAACTAGTTTACAATCCCACCAACAGTGTAAAAGTGTTCTTATTTCTCCACGTTCTCTCCAACACCTGTGGTTTCCTGACTTTTTGATGATCGCCATTCTAACTGGTGTGAGATGGTATCTCATTGTGGTTTTGATTTGCATTTCTCTGATGGCCAGTGATGATGAGCATTTTTTCATGTGTCTGTTGGGTGCATAAATGTCTTCTTTTGAGAAGTGTCTGTTCATATCCTTTGCCCATTTTTTGATGGGGTTGTTTGTTTTTTTCTTGTAAATTTGTTTGAGTTCTTTGTAGGTTCTGGATATTAGCCCTTTGTCAGGTGAGTAGATTGCAAAAATGTTATGCCATTCTGTAGGCTGCCTGTTCACTCTGATGGTAGTTTCTTTTGCTGTGCAGAAGCTCTTTAGTTTAATTAGATCCTATTTGTCAATTTTGGCTTTTGTTGCCATTGCTTATTGTCCCTGTTTGCAGATGACATGATTGTATATTTAGAAAACCCCATCATCTCAGCCCAGTCTCCTTAAGCTGATAAGCAACTTCAGCAAAGTCTCAGGATACAAAATCAATGTGCAAAAATTACAAATATTCTTATACACTAATAACAGGCAAACAGAGAGTCAAATCATGAATGAACTCCCATTCACAATTGCTTCAAAGTGAATAAAATACCTAGGAATCCAACTTACAAAGGATGTGAAGGACCGCTTCAAGGAGAACTACAAACCACTGCTCAGTGAAATAAAAGAGGACACAAACAAATGAAAAAACAGTCCATGCTCATGGATAGGAAGAATCAATATTGTGAAAATGGCCATACTGCCCAAGGTAATTTATAGATTCAATGCCATCCCCAGCAAGCTACCAATGACTTTCTTCACAGAATTGGAAAAAACTACTTTAAGTTCATATAGAACCAAAAAAGAGCCCACATTGCCAAGACAATCCTAAGCCAAAAGAACAAAGCTGGAGGCATCACGCTACCTGACTTCAAACTATACTACAAGGCTACAGTAACCAAAACAGTATGGTACTGGTACCAAAACAGAGATATAGACCAATGGAACAAAACAGAACCCTCAGGAATAATATCACACATCTACAACCATCTGATCTTTGATAAACTTGACAGAAACAAGAAATGGGGAAAGAATTCCCTATTTAATAAATGGTGCTGGGAAAACTGACTAGCCATAAGTAGAAAGCTGAAACTGTACCCTTCCTTACACCTTATACAAAAATTAATTGAAGATGGATTCGAGACTTAAATGTTAGACCTAAAACCATAAAAACCCTAGAAGAAACCCTAGACAATACCGTTCAGGACATAGGCATGGGCAAGGACTTCATGCCGAAATTTTTTAGTTCACAAAGTCCAGGGAGAAAAGTCTCTTGAATTCTGGACAAGTGCAATATGCTACCTCCTAGTCTGTTTAATGTGGTTATTCTATTAATGAGAATTTGACAACGAGCACCTAACCACAATCCAAAAGACCAGTTTCTAGAGTGAGTTGTAAGAATTGAATGAATGAATGACAGAAGACATAATTTAAAATAAGATTGATCAGTAGCCATTATTTGTAAGATGGTACAATTGAATGGACCTGTATTTCTAGGTCTCTACTATTTATGTCTCGATGTGAATCGATGTCTCTACCAAGTAAATAATGGCCAGTTGTGGATCATAAGTCACAAATGTGGCTTGCTCCTCAAAGCCTACAGGAGAAAAAGGACATGCAGTAAATGTGAGTGTGTTGTGTGTGTGTGTTTCCTTTGTGAAATAGTTTAGGGATTTTAATGTTGTTGTTGTTTTACCAAAAGTTACCCTTAGGGCAACTATGGTACAATTTGTGTGCCTAAGATATGGAATCAGTAATTGAGTCTTGCCCCATGCTGTGATTATTGAAACAGAATTCACTTGTGTATTTCCAAATACTGTATATGAGATATCGACCTTTGAATAATTTTTTTTTACCACTAAATACATGGCAAATTGGTAGTAGTGGTTCTAGTGAAAAATCAGAACACCTCAATAAGATAGATATCTTTAGGTGACAGTGTCAGGACTTTCTGGTCCTCTCCCTTAAAATGTATCTAGTAGCCTCTTTGTGACCCTGCCACCTTTCCTTCCTCTTTCCTTCTACAAGCCTCCCTTTGCCCACTATCTTCTCTGATTCCACTTGATTTAACAAGAACTCCTACCACTGATTCAAATGGAAAATATGCAGAACTGCTGCCCAGAAAGAAGGCATGTAGGAGAATCCTCTTGGATGCCACTGGTCTCATTCATTGCCAATGATAGCCTGCAATGGCTATCAGTCATATCAGGGAATACCCATGTCATAGGATACAGGGATTACAAAAGCAAAGGGGTAAAGGTACACCATTGAAAATGTGCAAATCAATACTTCTGATTTTCCAACAATGGATTTGGTAGTGGCCATTGTAAAAATATTCCAGGATTGATAATAACAATATGAGTGTTCTGAATTTGAATAGCACTTTTCCCCTTGTCAGTGTACTTTTTTTTTTAATCTGTTATCTCATTTAATCCCTACAACAGCCCCATAAAGTAAACATGGCAAGGAGGTATTATCACCCCTTATTTGACCCATGAAAAAACTCAAATGAAATGACAAGTTAATGATAGAACTTGGACTAGAATTTAGAGCATTTGACTCCAAGCTATTTATCTAGCCATCCAGCCATTCCTTTCTTTCTTCAAATATATAAGCTTCGGTCCCAGAATATTAAATGCCTTTAGGTGAGACTAAATATTTTTAAAGATTATTATTTTATTTTTCATAACATTATTTTATTTGGAAAAATTTTAAACCCACAGAATAATTGCAAGAAATTTACAATGAACACTCACATGCCTTTTACCTAGATTAACCAGTTGTTAACATTATATCACATTTATGCTGTCTACATACATGGGTAAGTACATCTGTATTTTTTTCTAAACCATTTGAGAGTTAGTTGCAGATATGATAATTCACCCCTAAAGTAGTTAGCATGTGTTTCATAAGAATCAAGACCTTCTCCTACATAACCAAAATATAGCTATCATATTCAAAAAATTTAACATTGATAAGATACTATGTCTAAAACATATACTATATTCAAATTTTCCCATTTATCCAATGATATCCTTAGTAATATTTTTCTGATCCAGAATCCAAGCAAAGATCATACATTCCATTTATTTTCACATTATATTTTCGTGTTGCCTTTAATTAGAACAGTTTCCAAGCCCTTTTATTTGTACTTATTTTTTCCATCTTTATTGAGGTACAATTAACAAATAAAAAAATTGTACAAATTCAAGGTAATTTAAGTTTATTTTAAATTGATTTCATGGCATTGACATTTTTTAAATAACCAGGCTAATTATTGTGTAAAATTATCTTCAATTTGAATTCATCTCTTTGCTCATAATTAGATTCACATTATATATTTGTTTATCTTCAATTTGAATTCATCTCTTTGCTCATAATTAGATTCACATTATATATTTGTGATAGAAATAAGATTTGGGTGATCCTGTGTCTTTTTCAGTGAGGCACATGATTTCTGTTTTTTCCTTTTATTGGTTATTCTTAGTTTGACCATTTGCTTAATGAGATATCTGACAGATTAAATCACTGTAAAAGCATTGTTCATCCTTTATAAATAAAATTAATAATCTGTTGGCAATGCTTTGAGACTATTTGAATACTCTGTTCCTCAAAATATTTCAATGACGCTTCTTTCCACAACCAGTGATTATGATGATGGTTGCAACCTGGTCATTTTAAACTCATTCCACACGTATAAGTTGGTATTCTTATGTGAAAAGAAGTTACCCCCTTCTTCATTAGCATTACTATGGACTCCTAGACTCTTTCTTTTTCATCAAATGTGTCCATTTTGAAATGTACACCTCTTAAATGGTACAGCTCAGTGAGTTATTTTATTACCATTTTAACCATTTTAAGTATAAAGTTCAGTGGCATTACAAACATTCACATTTTTGTGCAACCATCACTACCATTCATCTCTATGATTTTTTTTTTTATTTCCCAAACTGAAACTGTACTGATTAAACAGTAAAGCTTCATTCCGCCTGTCTCTATTCCATGGAAACCACCATTCTACTTTCTATCTTTATACTTTTTGACAATTCTAGATACCTTTGTGGAACCATACAACATGTCCTTTTGTGACTGATTTTACTTAGGATGTCTTCAAGGTCCATCCACATTGCAGCATGTGTCAGAATTTCCTTCCCTTGTAAGGCTGAATAATATTCCATTGTGTGGATATACCACATATCGTTTATCCATTCATTCTTCAATGAACACTTGGAATGCTTCCACCTTTTAGCTATGGTAAATAGTGCTGCTATGAATATGGAAAGCTGTTATGAACATTGGTGTGCAAATATCTGTTCTAGTCCCTGCTTTTAATTCTCTTGGGTATATACGTGAAAATGGAATGGGTGGATTATATGGTACATATACATTTAATTTTTTGAAGAACCACTTAACTGTTTTCCACAGTGGCTGCACTGTTATAATCCTTACCAGCAATGCACATGAGTTCCAATTTATTCACATCCTCACAAATACTTGCTATTTACTCTTTTTTTTAAATTTTTGTTCTTAATGGTAGGAACGTGTATGAAGTGGGTATGTAATTGTGATTTTGCTTTCCATTTCTCTAATTATTAGTGATGTTAAGCATCTTTTCATGTGCTTATTGGCCATTTGTATACCTTCCTTGTAGAAATATCTATTCAACTCCTTTGTCCATTTTATTTTTTATTTATATTTATTTACTTTTAATTTTTAATTTTTGTGTGGATACATAGTAGGTGTATACATCTATGGGGTACATGAGATGATTTGATACAGGAATGTAATATGTGATAATCACATCATGGATAATTGGTTGTCCATTTCCTCAAGCATTTATCTTTTGTTTTATAAACAATTTATTTACACTTTTAGATATTTTAATATGTACAAATATTATTGACTATAGTCAACTTGTTATGCTATCAAATAGTAGGTCTTATTCATTCTTTATATTTTTGGTATTCATTAGCCATCCCTACCCCCCACCCCCACCCCACTACCCTTCCTAGCCTCTGGTAACTATCCTTCTACTCTCTATGTACATGAGTGCAATTGCTTTAATTTTTAGATCCCACAAATAAGTGAGAACATGGAATGTTTGCCCTTCTGTGTCTGGTTTATTTCACTTAACATAATGATATCCAGTTCCATCCATGTTGTTATAAATGACAGGATCTCATTCTTTTTGATGGCTGAATAGTTCCCTATTGTGTATATGTACCATATTTTCTTTATCCATGCATCTGTTGATGGATACTTCTTCTAAATCTTAGCTATTTTGAACAGTGCTGCAACAAGCATGGGAGTGCAGATATCTCTTCAATATACTGGTTTCCTTTCTTTTGAGTTTATTCCCAGCAGTGGGATTGCTGGATCATATGGTAGCTCTATTTTTAGTTTTGTGAGGTGCCTAATTTATGTTACCACCAACACTGTATGAGGATTCCCTTTTCTCCAAATCATTGCCAACATTTGCTACTATCTGTATTTTGGATATAAGCCATTTTAACTGGGGTCAGATGACATCTCATTATAGTTTTGATTTGCATTTATCTGATAATCAATGATGTTGAGCACCTTTTCATATGCCTGTTTTCCATTTGTATGTCTTCTTTTAAGTAATGTCCATTCAAATCTTCTGCCCATTTTTTGATTGAATTATTAGGTTTTTCCCCATAGAGTTGTTTGAGCTCTCTATATATTTTGCTTATTAATTCCTTGCCAGATGAGTAGCATGTAAATATTTTCTTCCATTCTATGGGTTGTCTCTTCACTTTGTTGATTATATTTTTTGGCTGTGCAGAAGCTTTTTAACTTGATGTGATCCCATGTGCCCATTTTTGCATTGGTTGCCCGTGCTTGTGGGTCATTGCTCACGAAATTTTTAACCATACCAATGTCCTGGTGATTTTTCCCAATGTTTTCTTGTAGTAGTTTCATAGTTTGAGGTCTTAGATTTAAGTAATTAATCCATTTTGATTTTATTTTTGTATATGGTGACAGATAGGAGTCTAATTTCATTCTTCTACATATGGATATCCAGTTTTCCCAGCACAATTTATTGAAGACACTAGGTTTTCCCCAACGTTTGTTCTTGGCATCTTTTCCAGCAACAAGTTCACTGTAGGTGCCTAGATTGCTTTCTGGGTTCTCTATTCTGTTCCATTGGACTATGTGTCTGTTTTTTGTGCCAGTACCATGCTGTTTGGGTGACTATAGCGCTGTAGTATAATTTAAAGACAGGTAATGTGATTCCTCCAGTTTTTTGAAATTCCTCCATTAGTTGTTGGACACTTTCTTACTTTCTTCCTTCTGGAATGTAGTGTTTCAGACTCACTGTGTACTTTACCTGCCTCAGCCCTGGAAGGAGCTCTGGCTCATTTTAGTGGAAAACAGTATTTTGAAACCATGGTATGTGGGCAACAGCTTTGCTCATTGCTAATTTGGTGTCATTGATTCTAGACTTTTTCAGCAGGTAAATGAGTTTATATTGATACTTCTAAATCTAATCTAACACCACAGTTTTTTTCTCTCTTCCTGCATTTTATATTTGTACCTCCCTTCACCCAAAGTGTGAATGCTGAATCTCTAAAGCACCAATATATCTAATTGTTCACTCCGACATACAGACAAAACAGTTTTGGAATTTCTGTACCCATACCAATATCAACAACAAACTGTTTAAAGTTAAAATATTATTAGCAGTTACTTTTCTCCTTAGAATATACTCACAGAGTCAGAGTATCTTGTTTAAAATTTACTTTGATTTTTGTTTCATTTGTGGGGTTATCTATTTGATGTACAGTTAGATATTTGAGTTTCTGTTTGTATTCAATTTTAAAGTTTCCCTCATTTTTTAAATGTATGTATTCAAATATGTAAAATAACATAATTTTAAAAATCAATACTAT